>NW_010320510.1:1522-3864 GCF_000700745.2 Antrostomus carolinensis
GCCACCCACCCCCTCACCCCCGGCCAGCCCCAAAAAGGGTCGTTCCCTCAACAAGGTGAAATCTCCAGGGACTGTTCGGCGCCTTTCCATGAAGATGAAGAAGCTGCCGGAGCTCCGGAGGAAGCTGAGCCTCCGCAGTCCCCGTCCTCGAGGACAGGATGGTGGCACTTCACCCTCCGAAACCCACAAAGAATCCAGCAACGTCATCAGCCGTTACCACCTTGACAATCACGGCCGGGACTACCGCGAGCAAAAGCAGCTGGCAGAGGTGGCTACTTGAGCGACGGCGACTCTCCGGAGCTCCTGGCTAAAGCTGGAGCGCGTGCCGAGCTGGAGGATGGAGAGAACGGGTTGGATGTCGGTGCTTTCCATCCTTACAGCTGCGGGGAAATGCCGCCGCGGTGTGGGCAGCACATTTCGGGGTTGGTGAGCGTCCATCTCCATGGTGTGCAGGATCTGAAGCCACCACGGGCTGAAGCCCGGGAAGTTTTCTGCGTGTTGCAGGTGGACGCGGCCAACCGGGCTCGTACAGCTTTGCTGCCTTGCAAAACGGCGTTCCTCGGCCTCAACCATACCTTCAACCTGGAGCTGGAGAGTGCCCGGCACCTCAAAGTGATCGTCTTCTCCTGGGATCCCACCTCCTGCCGCAACCGTCTCTGCTGTCACGGCACTGTGGTCCTGCCCCACATCTTCAGAGGTAAAACTGAGTGGTGGGATCAGTTTGGGATTTGGTGATTTGGCATCTCGTTGACGGCATTGCTGGGTTCCATAGGTTGCCGAGCTCAGCAGTTGGCGGTGAGGCTGCAACCTCGTGGTATCCTCTACTCCAAATTCACTTTGGTGGAGCAGTGGGATAGTCCTGGTGAGCGAGAACCTCTTGTCTTCGGCGTAGAGCTGGGTCAACTGGTGGAGAGGGAGAAAACAGCCACCAAAGTGCCACTGATCATCCAGAAATGTGTGGCCGAGATAGAAAAACGAGGATTGAAGGTGAGTGGGGACTGATGGTGATGGCTACCAGGGACTGACAGTGGATGAACCCCACCTAAAGCCACAGTGATGGTGTCTTCGGTTGCAGGTAGTGGGGTTGTACCGGCTCTGCGGCTCAGCTGCGGTCAAGAAGGAGCTTCGTGACGCCTTCGAGAAGGACAGCGTGGCCGTGACGCTCTCAGAACAGCTTTACCCTGACATCAACGTCATCACAGGTGGGTGCTTATCCCACAGGGTGTCCCCATGCACCCCGTGGCACCACATTGATGTCCCCATCATGTTCCCTCACCCACAGGGATCCTCAAGGATTATCTACGGGAGCTGCCCACGCCGCTCATCACCCCCACGCTCTACCACGTCGTACTGGAGGCCATGGCCAAGCGTCCCCACCGGAGTCCCCCGGCAGAGCGGGACGCTGTCACCCTGCTTGACTGCTTGCCTGATGTGGAGAAGGTGGGTGCTCAGCACCAAAATCAGGGTGCCCAGGTGCAGCGAGGGAGCCCATTGTCACACAACCCCGGGGTCACCCCCATCCCGAGTGACCACTGCAGGCCGTTCTTATTTATCAACCTGTGGTACATGGCAATGGGACATGTCCCCGTGTCACCTCCTTCCTCAGAACCACCCCAAGCAGTTTTTGGCAGGGCTAGTCGGGTGTCTTCACACCCTCACAATAATTTATTTCCACCTCCGACTCAGCCCTGGTGACACCAGCAGCCAAATCTCCTGGGACAATTCCCCTTGCCTCTTTTTTGAGGGTGTGGGACAACAGGGTGACACCAAAGGATGTCCCCACTGATGCCACTCTGTCCCCAGGCAACCCTGACGTGCCTTCTGGACCACCTCAGCTTGGTGGCCTCTTACCACAACTTCAACCGGATGAACTCGCAGAACATCGCCGTCTGTTTCGGCCCCGTCCTCCTCACCCAGAACCGTGGCACCGCCACTGGCCCCCGTGGCTACGCCCACAGCGAGGACATCGCCAGCGCCGTTGACTTCAAGAGACACATCGAGGTGCTGCATTACCTGCTGCAGGCCTGGCCAGGTGAGCGAGATGGGGGGATACCTGCAGCCCCCTCCCCACTTTATGAGGGGCTCCTTTGCATGGTCCCTGCCTGGGCCACTAGCCTTGGCAGCTGCTCTGGGGGCCTGTAACACCTCCCCCCGCCATGTGCCACCATCCCCAGCAGCTGCTCTAGGGGTCCGTGACCCCCACATGGTAACTTTTGGGGTCCCTCAGCCCTGGAGGGGGTCTGTGACATCCCCAGTATGTGTCACCGTCCCCAGCAGCTGCGCCAGGGTTCTGTGACCCCCATATGGCAGCTCTTGGGGTTCCCCAGCCCTGGAAGGGGTCC
>NW_010320510.1:3880-4091 GCF_000700745.2 Antrostomus carolinensis
GTAGCCCCACCCTAATCCCCATCTCTAGTAAAAGGACTGGAACCCCCCATTTTTCACCAGTTGGTCCATGTCCCCCCCACATCGAGGGCCTCTCTTGGGGTGCCCCCTCCCCACCATCACCAGTAACGGGTCCTCCCCCATTCCCAGCAGCTGAACTGGTGTCTCCCCATTCCCACCAAAACCTCCATGACCCCTCCGTTTTCTGACCCCC
>NW_010320511.1:0-466 GCF_000700745.2 Antrostomus carolinensis
GAAAATGGATTTCCACTCTTCCTTGTTGCAGCAAAGAAGCTGGTTTCCTGGCAAACTTGGTCAGTAGGATTTGAGTGAAAAAGACAAGACTTAACCCTTGAAGATGCTTCTGCAGTGTCCCACAAGACCTGCAGTTCCTATGTCTTCTGGCTCGTTTTCGAGTGTCCTAGGTACGAAATGAGTTTCTGAGGCAAAATCCAGGCAGAAACGTGTAGGTGTTTCTCCTCACACAAAGTATAAACCACACAGCTCCCAAGCCTACAGTGAGACTCACTGCAAGATGAGCGAAGGCACTGCTTTGTCGGCATCCTCTTTCATCTCCCAATGCCAGCGCTTGGGACTACTGTGCCCTCTTGGGACTACGTGGCAGCCTTCTGCGATGGAGTGAAGGACTCCCTAGAGGGATAAGGGAGGAGCAATTGCTGTCCTCAACCTTGAGTTCTGTGAGGCCTTTGAGACAGTCCCC
>NW_010320512.1:0-4921 GCF_000700745.2 Antrostomus carolinensis
AGCTGGAGCCGCCGCTCCTACAGCCCCATCCGAAGCCCTGAATGCAGAGAGATGGGGAGATAACGGGGCCCACGCAGCGAGGCGTGCGGAGGACGGGACGCTGTGGCTGTCCCCACCTGGTACCCCCCGGCTGCCCCATGACACAGACCAGCCCACCGGCTGCTCCTCGGTGCCAGCACTCACAGCCAGCAGGTTCTGACTGATTCCCTGGCAGCCCCGCTTTCCCCGTGGTGCTCGACGGAAGATGAGAGCAGATGGAAAGAAAGTATTTGTACAGTCTAGGGCACAGCCCTTTACTGCTTGTAATGAATAAAAATATTTCAATTATTCACTTAAGCCCACTCTCCTGTCACCTTCAGACTTCCCTTAGTTTATGTTGCCCCTGGCAGAACACACCATGGAGTTCCAGCTACCTGGCCTGCAGCATCAGGGCCTCTGAACAGTTCTCTTCTTTCAGGAATTTCCTAAATGAATTAGGAAGTTTCTGGGAACTTCTGCTGGGCAGTGGCTCTCCTGGAGAGAGAATCCAGGAAGGACAAGATTCCCTGTTCCCTTGATAGATCTTTTGAAAGCTTGGATATGCTAGGAAAAGGCTTGCAATATGTGATCTGTAACAAATTCATCCAAGTAGGAGGTTACACTTACCCAGGACAATGTCAGACAACTATGGAGAACTGGAAAGTTAGTGGACAGCAACTTCTTTGCTATTTTTTTTAATACAATCAAACAGGCTACTCATAAAACAAAAAGTCACCTCTTACTGTCCCTGCTCAGAAAGACAGGCCATGTCTTGCCAGCCAAATGGCTTCAGCACGGGCTTTCACCGCAAAACAGGCGCAGAGACCGTAGCTGCTGCTTTGTCACTGTTCTCTCCCACCGTTTGTGTGCACTCTGGCTCTCCCTCCTTTCCTTTCTTTCACTGAGCCACGAAGTGGCTGCTCTGACCTCCAATTTGCTCTGGAAAATTTTCAGTGTGGTAGGGGAAGGTATTTTGCTCATGTTGTCCCACCGGCTGGAGGCAGCGGTGCCAATCCCCAGGTGTCATCTCTGCAGCACTCGGTAGGGCAAAGAGCAACCTGCAGATAAAGCGGGGATTGAGCAACCCAGCACTGCAAAGGCCAAGCATGGTAGGTCAGAGGTGAGCAGAAAAATCAGCAGAAGACCAACAAATATCTGAGCATCACCATGTCACATGGGAACAAGGGGTGAGGGAGCACTTTGGAAGGGGGAGGACTCTGCTCTGTAACAAAAGAATCGAAGGGAGCCAGGAGACATGGCCTGCAACCGCCTGGGGAGCTCCTGGCCACTGGGCACTGCGAGGAAGAGTTTCACAGCTGCGGTTTCAGAAGAGAGGAAAGCATGTGGCAATCATTTTTTATGTTAAAATGAGGCAAAGTCTTGAGCCTGGTCTAAGAGCTGGAGGAGACAGAAGGAGAGCCAACTTCTCTCTGAGTTGAGACACTGTCCCTGTCTGACATGTCCCACGTGCTGGTTTTTACACTGAAGAAGGGCAGGTGGAAAGCAATAGATTGAAATCTGGCCTCTGCCAGGTACTGTTGCTGGCATAAGGTGTGCAGCTGTATAAAGAGGGACCTGGAGCTAGCAAGAAGAAAAAACACAGCGTGCAACATGCTCGGAAGTAAATTTCAATTTTACTTCTCTATTTTGCAGCCTTTATTGCAACATTGCTCCACTTCAGTCAGTCTTTCAGGCAAGGTCCTCTCCTACCCCCCCAAGACCTTCCCACCCCACTTCTGTGCTCTCTCCCAGCCTGCCTACTTCCATGGATACCTGCTGCATTCCTACCCTGCTCTGGAACCGCTCACGTTCTCCTCCTCAGCTCACCTCCAGCACACTACCTACAGCATCTTGTTCATTGATGCAACTGTCACCTTCTGGCATTAACTTCTTTCCTCTTTGCCTCTCTTCCACCCCTCTATGTTGTTTTACGGTGCAGGTCTATGTGTGAGCAGCTGTGCTCACATCGGGTTTAGCGTGATGCAGCTCTGATCTTACTGATCTGCTAAGAGCTACTGCAAGGCAAATAACACATGAGTCAAGTCTGCAGCAAGAAGCATCAGAAATTACAGGCGATCTTTTTCTAGAGTATGATCTTCTGTCCACAGACCTCCTCATAAACACTTCAGTGTTTGAGCTGTCACCATTAAACCCATAGCATCACCCCAAAGCTGGTGTACTTCCAAGGACAGCTGCTGTAGACCTGGAGCACGTCAACTAGAGAGCTTGCAAGAAATCCTGGAAGAGATAATTTCCACGAAGAAAATGCCTCTGCAGTGCTTTATTGTAGGTGTGAGCCTGGAGCTGGAAAGTTGTGGCTTCTACAGTACAAAAGGGAAACTGGAGAGCAGAATTTAATTCATGACAGAAATAAGCAGTGAGGATGAGATTCCTCCCTCCACCTCTTCACCCTTCTGTTACCCTTCTGTTACCCTTCTGTTACCCTTCTGCTACCCTTCTGTACCCTCCCAGTATCTATATTGTTTCACACATGAATGTAAAGGAATCTGGATTCTATTGCATCAGAATTTTTTTTTCATGCTCAAAAATGTTGATGTTCTTACTAAATAATTTGTGAGTTATGCCGTCTCCTTCCTCAGCTGACTAGTTCTGAAGAAAAGGAATCATTAAATCGCCAGAAAAAAGTGCTTTTCACAGAAGTGCTGCCTTTCTGCTGAAAACTGCTGTGTTGGGAGACATGCTGCGGAAGGGCTGCTGCCCTCGGGTTTTTCACAGAGCAAGACCAGTACCTGGATCCCTTCACCAGGAATGTCTGCATCTCTTCTCCTATCTAAAGCATCTCTCTGAGGAGGTTTTCCAGGACAGTTATTAGCAGCCTCTGCACATCTGGCTGGGCCAAGCCATGGCACTCACAGGGAGAGAGCTCAGTGTGCCCAGACCTCCACCCAGTCCTCTGTGGTGCGAGCCTTGCTCTGCACCTGTTCCCATTTCAAAAAAACCCCATTTTTGGCCATGCATTTGTTATGACAAGTGCAGAAACAATTTTAAAGAGACCAGAGTTAGCTCAAAACCTGCTTGCCGAATGCCAGGGTTTTGGATAAGTGGTTAGTCCCGCCAACAAGGTTCCCATGAGAAGCTGAGAATGGACGTTGGCTCCATCAGAGTGGATGTTGGGATTTGAGGTGAGCTGGAGGAAGTTTAAAGAGATCCAGGTAGAGCAGGGAGGTGAGGGGGGAGAAGGGAAGGAGGGGACAAGCTGGGCATCCAACCTCAATTACCACCCTGGCTGACGTGTGATCTCGGTGACTATGGGATTACTCAGCACTGGCCTGGAAAGGAGGTGCGGGCCACGCCATCCCTGATATAATCTATTTCACATGACAGTTGCACAGACATTTTATTTTGTTAGGGAAGATCAGCCTGGGCGGGAGTACAACTTTCTGCTTCAGAGCAGCAGAGAATAGGGCAGAAATTTGAAGAGGGCAAATTTAGATCTCCAAAAATATCTTGAAAAATTGCCCAGGAAATTTACCAACCAGTTTTAGCGTTCAATTTTAGCCAACAGCTGTGGCAAGCTGGAGACCTGCCGGGGTAATGCCAAGAAAGACCAACTGTCTGTTGCAGCAGGCCACCACGGCAGGAGACCTTCTGCTTGTGGGTCCTTGAGATGTTTTGGAGGTAGGAAGCACATGAGACCAATTTTCAAGAGTTCAGTTGCAAGGGCCAGTTAGGGCAGCCACTGGATGTAACTGCCAGATCAGAATGCAGGATAAAGCTGCAGAATGAGGGAGTAAACAGCCAGAAGAACAAGCCCTGGCTCACTGCAACTTGCCAGTATTTGCACCCAATACAGATGTTTGTATTTATGAAGGTATGGGCTCCAACTACAACCTCCAGACCCAGCTCCACGGCCAGGCCCAGCTCCAATTTAATCTCTGGTGCATTCACCAAAGATTAACTTGGCAGATAAAGATGGAACTAGAAATATTTGAAGCCTGAAAACCTGTTAGGGTACTTTTGTTATGGAAAGGAAAAAAAATCCTTTTAAAACGTGAAAAGAAAAAGCAAAGGAAAAAAAATAGAAGAAAGAAAAAGTGCAATGATCCGCTGACTGATTCTTGAATTCTTCCTCTTTTCAAAGTTCTGAGGTTTGAACATTATGAACAGTTGACTGTTTGAATCGTATAATGCAATACCTGTTCCTCTGGCTTAACGTTACAATATTTCCCACACCGCAGGATTGCTTCACATTATTCTAAGAGGCAGTGTCATTTTCCCTGCAGTGCTAGGTCTTCTTTACTGAGGCGAAGGACACTCCTACTTCCTTTAATTATATGTTTTGTTTTAAATTAATGTCCTTTATTCTGGGGATGAATCACCAGCTTGTAGACAGGTAAATGTGGGTGTAAGAGAGTGAAAATATAAGTTTGATTCCCAAGGTGGGTGTCTTTAATTAAAAATGGACATCAAGATTCAGTCTTCCTTCCCAAACTTACCCCGGGATTCTAAAACCACTCGGATTCCATGTTTCTATGCACGTATCTCACTTTCCTTCTGAATCATGTTACATGCGGTCGGTCCCCTTTGGTTTCAGTGCGCAGATTCCCTATCGCTTGTGTACCCTGACAGTTGCACCATATCACGTAAAGTAAATACACCAAGACAAACTCTAAGGCCACCATCCCCGCATGAAGAGATGGGGAGGGGAGCGCTGGGTTTGCTCGAGAAGGAAGCCTGGAGCATCGCCCTGCCCTGCTCCAGCTCCCCTCGGCCCCCCGCTCACCGCCGCAGAGCGGCTCTGGGCATCCACAGGGACACGTCTCCTTGCCGGTGGGATTTACTTAGTCGAGCACTGGACGGGGAATAACGGGATCTGTGTTCTGGCTGCAGCTTCTCCCCTGCCCCGGCAAGAGGACTCGGAAAAAATCCCTCCTGCCTCGAC
>NW_010320513.1:0-1068 GCF_000700745.2 Antrostomus carolinensis
GAGCAAGGGGGACAGTTCTCCAGCGCCGCGCACACCCCGTTGCGTTGTGACAGCCGGGCCAGCACCGTCTCACCCGGCGGCTACATGGTGCCCAAGGGTTCGACCTCTTTCCAACCCTCACCCGAAAATTGCCGGCAGTTCCCCAGTGCTGCGCCGTGGGCTTTCCGGCAAGGCTATGGTGGGCTGGACTGGAGCTCGGAAGCCTTCAGCCAGCTCTACAACCCAGGCTTCGAGTGCCACCTCAACGAGCCCAACGTCATCCTGGACATCTCCAACTACACCCCGCAGAAAGCCAAGCAGCAGACGGTCTCGGAGACCTTCTCCGAATCCTCCTCTGACAGCACCCAGTTCAACCAGCCGGCCGGCTACCGGCGTGCCAACAGCGAGGCCTCCTCCAGCGAAGGCCAGTCCAGCCTCTCCAGCCTGGAGAAGCTGATGATGGACTGGAATGAGGCGTCCTCCGCCCCAGGCTACAACTGGAACCAGAGTGTCCTCTTCCAGAGCAACTCCAAGCCCGGTCGAGGCCGACGGAAGAAGGTGGACATGTTCGACACCTCCCACCTGAACTTCTCCTCCTCTTCCTCCTCTTCCTCTGTGTACCCCTCCAAGAGGAGCACAGGACCCCGGCAGCCCCGGGGTTCCCGGGGGGCTTGTGCCTCCAAGAAGGAGAGGGGGACAGGCAAGGCCAAGTTCCCCACCAAGTCACAGGCGGTCAACCCCCTCTTCCAGGAGAGCACGGACCTGGGCTTGGACTACTACAGTGGGGACAGCAGGCCCTCCCAGTCCCGGGGCTTCGGGGTGGGCGAGCGGGACCCCTGTGACTACGCCGGCCCCTACTCCATGAACCCTTCCACCCCCTCAGATGGGACCTTTGTCCAGGGGTTTCAGAGTGACTCCCCCGGTTTGGGGCAGCCAGATTTGGAGAGCAAGCACTTCCCTGCCCTCCCACACCAGCTGGCAGCCCCTGGCCAGCAGACTGTCTTTGAGGCCGGCTTGCAGAAAGCCTTCTCACCCAACTGCTCCCCAACCTTGGCCTTCAAGGAGGACCTACGGGCGGGTGACATCCGT
>NW_010320513.1:1154-1451 GCF_000700745.2 Antrostomus carolinensis
AACCGCACTACGACTCCCCCAGTTGCAAAAACCCCCCATACTGGTATTCCCCCAACGCCAGCACCCGTAGCCCCTCGTACGATGGTAAAGCGGGGGCTGGTATGCTGGTAGACTTCATGGGCAGGACGGACCCCTCGTGTCTCAACCCCCACTTGAGCAGCCCAAGCAGCACCCACCCCTCCAAGGGTGAGAAGGAACCCTTGGAGATGTCCCGGGTTCATCACCGAGGACCCTACGCTTGTCCCTTGATCAATGACTTGAACATCTCCCCCGTACCGAGAGACTCAATGCTGCAGC
>NW_010320513.1:1476-1871 GCF_000700745.2 Antrostomus carolinensis
ACCGAGAGACTCAATGCTGCAGCTGCAGGACAACTACAGGTACCCCAGTTTTGCACCCCAAGGTCACCCCATCATGGCCCCCACCCAGAAGAGTGGGTTTTTGGGACCTATGGTAGAGCAACCACACCCCGAGGACACTTTTACGGTCACTTCATTGTAGTGTCTGCTGACGTGCCAACCGGACAACGAGGTTTTGTTACAGGGTAGGTGGGGGAGCCCCTTGGGGCGAGGTTTGGGGGGTGATGGGGGGGAAAACGGGGTGCCCCAGGGCTCTTCTCATCATGTCCCCCCCTCTCCATATTGTGTTTCTCTTTCAGAGGTAATTTAGCCAGCACTTTTTTCTGGAACACTTTTCAAGTTCTGTATTTAACTGGGATTGGAATCGTTTGTTTGTT
>NW_010320514.1:0-939 GCF_000700745.2 Antrostomus carolinensis
TATTTCCAATTTAATTACTATTTTCATTTCAAATTTAACTTGAAATAAAAATTTTAATTTTGAATTTTTCAATTTTAATTTGAAATCAATATCTAATGTCAAATTTAATTTTAAGTTAAGTTTACTTTAAATTGAACTTTAAGTCTAATTTTTAATTTAATTTTAAGTTAACTTTAAGTTTATTTGGAATTTAATTTTAAGTTGAATTTCAAGTCAATTTTAAGTTTTGTTTTAAGTTTAATTTTAAGTTAACTTTAAGTTTAACTTATTTTAAATTTAAATTCAAGTTGAATTTTTAATTTAAGTTGCATTTTAAGTTGAATTTTAGGTTTAATATTTTTAGAATTGAATTTTAAGTTGAATTTTCAATTAAACATTAAATTTAATTTTAAGTTCGGTTTCAAATTGAATATTAAGTTTGCTTACAAGTTTAATTTTAATTTTTAGATTGAATTTTTTTAAAGAAATTAATTTTAAGTTGAATTTTTTAAAATAAATTAATTTTAAGTTGAAATTTAAGTTGAATATTTTTAAAAAAATAAATTTTATGTTGAAAATTTAACTGGAATTTTTTTTAAAGTAATTGTTAGTTGAATTTTTTTAAAAAAATTAATTTTGAGTTGAATTTTAATTTGAATTTTTTAAAAAATTAATTCTAAGTTGAATTTTTAAAAAATCATTTTAAGTTGAATTTTTTTTTAAAATTACATTTTTTTAAGTTGAAATTTTTTTAAAAAATAATTTTATGTTTAATTTGAAGTTGGATTTTTTAAAAAATAAACTTTGAGTTGAATTTGAAATTGAATATTTTTAAAAAATTAATTTCAAGTTTAATTCGAAGTTGAATCTTTTTAAAAAATAATTTTAAGTTGAATTTGAAGTTGAATTTTAAAAAAAAATTTGAGTTGAATTTGAAGTAGAATTTTTTAAAAAAATTAA
>NW_010320514.1:954-1376 GCF_000700745.2 Antrostomus carolinensis
TTTTAAGTTGAAATTTAAGTTGAATTTTAAAAAAATAATAATTTTGAGTTGAATGTGAAGTTGAATTCTTTAAAAAATTTAATTTTAAGTTGAATTTTGAGTTGAATTTAAAAAAAATTCATTTTGAGTTGAATTTTGAGTAGAATTTGTTTAAGATAGCAATAATTTGGTCTGTAATTGCCGTGCCGTTGTAACGAGCCTGTCGCTCCGCAGGGCGCGGGCGGGTTCCTGCAGTACCTGGACATCTCCACGGGGCAGGAGGTGGCCGCGCTCTGCGCCCGCTCCGGCCCCTTGGCTGTCATGGCCCAAAACCCCACCAACGCCGTCATCCACCTGGGCCACAGCAACGGTAACGCCAAATCACCCCAAAACACCCCCAAAACCACCCAAAACACCCCCAAAACACCCCCAAACCACCCTAA
>NW_010320515.1:0-534 GCF_000700745.2 Antrostomus carolinensis
GGGAATACCGGGTGCTGTAGGCTTTTGCTTTGAGGGGGGTGCAATGCTGGGGTGAACCCCATTTTCTTGTATATTCCTGACGGGGTGTTGGTTAATTTATGGTGATGTGGCTTGCAGTCAGTGAGGTGGTTGCTTTAAGCTTTTTTTTTTTTTTTCTTCTCTACTTTCAGGGTATTATTTAACTATTAAATGAAGTTCCATTTTTTTTTTCTGATATATGGCTCATTTATCCTGGGCATATGCTGTCTCCTTAGTCATCATCAGTAACCCACATTTTGCAGGTGTCTCTCTAGTTGGGGTGCCTGCTTGGGCATTGCTGTGCTTCACGAGGTGGTTTTTTTGGGGCAGCACGATGCCTGAGTAGTTCCCTGGGCAGTGCCTCCCCATAGCCTGTTTCTTGCGTCGCCTGTGCCCAGGGCAGCCCACACTATGCGAAGAGGCCGTGGGTGTCTGCGAGGGGCCGTGCCATGCTCTGGAATGCCCACTGCAGGATCCCGTCCCAGGCACCCTGCGGGACAGCCCGGGGGTCACTGT
>NW_010320515.1:580-1129 GCF_000700745.2 Antrostomus carolinensis
CCCCCTCCCTGTCCCGCCAGGCGGTCCCATCTCTCCCCCCTCCTCATCCACAGCCTCATGTCCCCCTGTGGGTTACACCAGAGATGTGGTCCCCTGTGGATGGACTCTGCCTGTTGGTGTGCCCCCCCAGTGCCATACCTCACCCAGGAGCACGTCGAGCTCATCCCTGCTCAGCACGGGGTCGCGGCCGGATGAGATATCCTCTGCCTGCAAGACACGTCCTGCCTCCGTTCCTGCCTGCCCTCTGCCTGCAGACCCTGGGTCAAGGCTGGTGACCTCGTTGCATCCCTCCTGCAGCCTCAGCTCATGGCTGGCTGGCACAGCTTCACACCTCACCTCCTGCTACAGTCAGCCTGTCCCTCACCCAGCCCAAGCCGTCACTCCTTGGGCTCCTCATGCCTTTGTGCCCCCCACTGCGCCTCACCCAGACCGTTTCCCTCTGCCAGGGCCAGGCATGGGTTGTACCGACCTTTGCTGCCTGTAGTGGGTGGTCGCTGGTCACCGCAGTGTTCTCCACGCTGCCTGTGTCTGGGCTGCCCACACAGGACG
>NW_010320515.1:1383-1965 GCF_000700745.2 Antrostomus carolinensis
GGCGCCCCCGGCTGGCCCACACTCGCCACACAGGAGCCGCACCGCCACGTCCCACTGCAGAGCCAGCACAGGGTGGTGAGGGACAGCTGGGGTGTACCAGGGTCCCCACGGCACCCTGGGGCTCACCTGGGGACGCGGGGCAGTGGGGGCACCAGGCAGGCGAGGTGGAAGGCCCTGGGGCAGCCGTCACAGCAGATGAGCTCGCCGTCCCACTGCAGAGCCAGCACAGGGTGGTGAGGGACAGCTGGGGTGTACCAGGGTCCCCACGGCACCCTGGGGCTCACCTGGGGACGCGGGGCAGTGGGGGCACCAGGCAGGCGAGGTGGAAGGCCCTGGGGCAGCCGTCACAGCAGATGAGCTCGCCACCATCTCCACACGCCGCACACTCGTCCTGGGCAGGGATTGCCTGTGCCTGGGGGATTGTATACCTGTGACCCCTGTCAGCTGAGCCCTGCCTTGCCTGTGGTCAGCCAGGCCAAAGGGACATGCCAGGAACACCCCGATGGCCCCCAGCTCACTGGGTGCCTCTCAGGGGGCACGAGGTGCCATGCCTGGGGCTCACCTGATGGGGTGCAGGGTCCT
>NW_010320516.1:0-4158 GCF_000700745.2 Antrostomus carolinensis
GCCCCTCTCACCTGGGCGGCCGCGGCGGAGCGCCGGTCCCGCGCCCTTCCGCTCTTCGGAGGATGAACGGGCCGGGGAGGAAGGTAAGGGGAAGCCGGTCGGGTCGGGCCGATCCCGGGGGGCGCTCCCCGCCGCTCCGGGGCGCAGCGGCGTCGGGCACTAGCGCTGCCTGGGTGATCTCCCGCGCCCGGCGGTACCCCCGCAGATGTGTCTGAGCTCCGGTCTGCCAAAGAGCCTGCCTGACCCCTTGCAGAACAGCTCGGCTCGGCTTGCCTGGAGCTGTGTTCAGCTGTGCCCGGTGCACAGAGCCGAAGGGCTCCTGCGAGTGCCCTGACCACCCGAGAGAGATTTGCTGTGCAGAGGCTCAAATGTTCCCACAGGAGAATAAGTCAAGGGAGAAGTTGTGTTATTAAAGTATTAACGAGCAAAGAACAAGCTTCTTGTGAGGAAGCAAACGCTGAAGTCTTGCTGGGGGACTTCTTGGTGCTGGTAGGAGATGCGCAGTTTACTTTCTTAACTTTGAGGTCTGTGAAATACTTGATTAAGTCCTACTGAGAGGCAAACCAAAGGATTTGGTGGAGAGCAGAAGTCTCAGCCTTTTAAATGTGATTTGATCAGTGTTGTCCTAGAAAAATTGCTTATAACTAGAAGTATCTGGCCACTGTCCTGCCTCAAGCGAAATAATGCTTACACATAATGCTATTGCTGGTGGCTGAAGCCTGTAGGCACTATGTATTTCTATACGTTACTCTTCCTCTTCAAAACAGTGTATTAAAGGGTTGCTGTGTCTTTCAAGAATGTGCCGATATGAAGGACAGTGCCAGGTTGCCCACTCTAGGGAAAATGACTGCAAATGTCTGTACCCGGGAGGAAATTAGCATCCCCAGGGCAGCTCATCACCTTGCAGCAGTGAGGAGCAAAAGCCCAGGACTTATCATCTCCTGTCCCTGGGGAGAGAGAGGAAGACAGGAACCGCAGCTCTTCCTTGCTCACACGTAAGCGTGCGGAGAAAGGTAGAGAGTGGAGGAAGGCTCCTGCCCCTCCATGCACTCTCAGCACAATTTGTGCCTCACAGCATTTACTGCAGCGCAGGCTGCTAGCAGAAAGGGAACCAAACCGAATTCCCTCTTCAGCTTTGCTCCCTGAGTGAGCTTGGAAAAAAGCTTCTCCATTTCCACACTTGCAAAGTATCCACAGTGCAAAGCGTTCTATGAATTTACAGGGAAAACTGAGATAGCTGTAATTGTCCAAGCCAATCAAAATCTGACTGTGAAAGAAGCCAAAGTCAGGTTTAACAGTGTGATTAGCAAGCAATCACAGCAAACCCATTCTGTCTGAGCAATACCTACCTAAGGGTATCTTATTGTAGGGTGTTGTTGGGAGACTGTTCTTCACAGCACTCACAGAATTTAGTACGTAAACAAAATATAACAAACCCATGGCAAATTAAATACGGTTTTATGCAATTAATTATTATTTTAAGTTAAGATATAAAAGGAGTTATGAGCAGGGAAAAAATAGGACTTTATTTTGCTTTTTAGTTGGAACTGGAGAATGGTCATTGCTTTCAGTGAAGTTACTCTTGGTTAGTGAGTAACTAATTGGTGAGAGTCATCAGATTTGCTGACTGAAAAATACATTCTGCTTTTCCTCAGGCAAAAGAAATAACTTTCACCTCTTGTATTGAATATCTTTCTGTTTTCCAACTGCCATCATTTTGTGTATTGTTGATGAGTTAAAGCACAAGGTTAGCATTTGACAATCTATCATAGATTATCAAGTTACTATAGAGGTGGGGTTTCTAACAAAATAGAGGTAAACAGAGAAGTTCTTTTCTAGCTGCCATGATTATTATTTTCCTCATGTATATTTAAAATTAAAAACACAGCATGTAGTCTGGATTGTTTAAATAATTTTTAGGTATTTACTTTGCTCTAATCTGGGTATGCAGCATGTTAGTTTTTACTGTAGTTTTGAAATTTGTTGGACCAATATGAAAGGACTGAGAAACTGTTGAGCCTCCTAAGAGTCTAGAGGGTGGGGGGGGGAGGTTGGTTTTTGTTTGGTTGGGGATTTTTATGTACAGGCTTATTTATACATTCTTAAACTGGTTTTACAGTAAATGAACCATGAATAGAGGTAACTGTCTTCAGTAGATGTTTGTCAAGTACCAGATTTTTAAGTCTCTGTAAAATATGACCTCTGAAGTAGTATATTCTTCCTGCAATGAACTGGGATTTAGAGATGTTACTTCCAATAATGCCAACATAAACCTACCAATCTACTTGTAGCACCAAGTCTTAATATTGAGGTCAGAGTGAAGCCTATGACTGGCTTTGGAAGGGATATGAAGTTTGGAGGAGTATATTTTCCTCATTGTGGAGGGATTTGCAGGTGTAAACACCATAGAGAATGTATATCCACTGCTTTTTACTGTAAAAAAAGACCAGACACTTCAGAGTTCTACTGACAGCTTCCAGAACAACTCATATGCTTAAATTCATCATGCTGAAATTAGTCATATGTTGGTTTCCTGCGAGCATAAAATTTGTTAGGCTTTACACAGTTGCAACTAAAGCCCATGAAGGCTCTTTAGTAGTGGAAGAACTGGTGCATATGAATATCTTCCGGTGGTCAGATGCACTGGCTTAATTCTCGGACCATAGTAAGTATGCATTTCTGAGGGCAGAGTCTGCTTCAGTACATTAACTGTCCCTCCTATAAGTCCCTGGTTGAATTACTACATACTGCTCACAGTAAAGCCTTCTGCTTTAGTGGCCATCAGTCAGGGCAGACTGCAGCAAGATAACTGCAGGAGCTTGACTTCAGCATGCCATAAGAGGTGGTGTAAGTGTGCATGCATGTGTTTTAAATATTCCCTCTTTCCCCCTGCCTAGTAAATCCATGGTTGTCTTCTCACAAGCAAGATGCAGGAAGAGTACTGATGTTAGGAAAAGGAAACTTTAACTTTCCATTTCTTCACTTCCTATTTCAGTGGCAGAAAGTCACCCTTCTCTGCACCCACTCACTCTGCCCCCACCCCACCCCAAGACTCTGCTCATGCTAATCATCGCTTACTTGTTCTGCCTCTTTAAGTTCCTTCTGACCACCACACACACAAGGAGAGCCTGAGAGAGCTGGGATTGTTCAGCCTGGAGAAGAGAAGGCTGAGAGGGGATCTCATCAGTGTATATAAATACCTGAAAGGAGGGTGCAAAGTGGATGGAGCCAGGCTCTATTTGGTGGCACCCAGTGACGGGTCCAGAGGCAATGAGCACAAACTGAAACATGGAAGGTTCCCTCTGAACATCAGGAGGGAACTGTGAGGGTGACTAAGCACTGGAATAGGTTGCCTCATGCGGTGGTGGAGTCTCCATCCTTGGAGATGCTCATCCTGAGCAACTGGCTCTAGGTAGCCCTTCCTGAGCAGGGGATTGGACCAAACAACCCTTCCAACCTTAACCATCCTATGATTTAGTGATCCTACTGTCAGACAAGGCATTAAATTATTCCCCCCACTTCCTGTTGCTTTTGAGCAGTCCACGTAGTTCCTCATCCTGCAGCCTTCACTTCTCTCAAGCACTCTGGCACTTTGCACCAGCAGGCTTATCCTCTTCAGTGGTGATCCTTCCCCATTACCCCAAAATCAGCACAGGGAGAGCTACTTGAGAGCTGTATTTAGCAAAGGTTCTCCAGAGCTGTGACTTCTTATTCCTACAACTTCTTGACATCAACTCAAATGTTATACCTAAGCAAGTGAAATCCATATGAGAATGGGCAGGTGCCTGCAATGCTATCTGAAATCAATAGCAAAGTTGTCACAGAATTCAGTAGGAACAGGGCGGAAACCCAAGTAGTGGGATGTTAAGGAAACCTAGGTATTAACTGACTGATGAAATAATTTATCGCTGATTCAGAAAAATGGACTGTGAATGGCTAGCAACACAGTTTAGGGTGTTGACATGACATTTTCATCAAGCTCAGACTGCGAAGTCAAAACACGGTTTACACTCACGTCCTTTATAAAAATTCTAAATGCTGTTATCACCTGGGGTGGATAAATGCCTATGAACAAAGTCTCAAACTAGATAGTCAACAACTCTTAGCCTTCTTTTGAGGCAACGTCATTTACAGCAATGTGTGGGGTTTGAGTGGCAT
>NW_010320516.1:4185-6188 GCF_000700745.2 Antrostomus carolinensis
TTGCAAATCTGAGCTGTGGTCTAGGGCATGTAACTCAAATCTCCAATTTTAGTTTCCCAACTGTTAACAGAAATGAAGAGGGACTTGAAAGTACTGCAAGGAATATACATACAACTGGTTACTCTTTGGTTATTAAGTACAGTTTTAGGACAGGTTCATATGCAACAAAGTGCATTATGCTCTGGAAGACTGGAAGGTCTCATCAAGAACTGCAGCCTAAGCAGCAAGAAAGGCTGATTGGGAAGGTGATGAAGCACAGTCTGCTTCATTTCATTCATACCGAGCCTGTCTTCAATATGGTCCTCAAAGACAGCCACTGGCAGAGCAGCATGGTAGCATGCAAACACACAGCATAGAATCATAGAATCATAGAATGGTTTGGGTTGGAAGGGACCTTAAAGATCATCTAGTTCCAATCCCCCTGCCATCAGCAGGGACACCTTCCACTGGACCAGGTTGCTCAAAGCCTCATCCAGCCTGGCCTTAAACCCCTCCATGGAGGGGGCATCCACAACTTCTTTGGGCAACCTGTGCCAGTGTCTGACCACCCTCACAGTCAAGAACTTCTTCCTAATATCTAATCTAATCCTCCCCTCTTTCAGCTTAAACCCATTTCCCCTTGTTTTGTCACTACCTGCCCTTATGAAAAGTCCCTCCCCAGCTTTCTTGTAGCCCCTTCAGGAACTGGAAGGCCGCTATAAGATCTCCCCAGAGCCTTCTCTTTTCCAGGCTGAACAGCCCCAACTCTCTCAGCCTGTCCTCATAGGAGAGGTGCTCCAGCCCTGGCATCATCCTCGTGGCCTCCTCTGGACTCGTTCTAACTGGTCCATGTCTTTCTTGTGTTGGGGGCTCCAGAACTGGATGCAGTATTCCAGGTGGGGCCTTATGAGAGCAGAGTAATATGAGCCACAACTTGTTTTGTGAACACTGATAACTCGTGGGGAAGAAATTACCTAGAGAAATTTGATTACTAGAGCCAACACAGGCTCTCCCTGTTTTTTCCCTGGAAAAAATAGTTTATGAAATAGGCTAGGTGATCTCAGTCCAGTTCTTGATAGAATGTCCAGATTGGTGTAATTACAATGACCCATGGACTGGATCATCATTGTAATTACAATGGACCCATGGCTGTAAAGACATCACTTCTGAATAAACTAACCTGTGAAAGCACTTCAGGAGTATTGGGAGCCAAAATAACATGTCCAGAGCACTTTTTCATTCAGCATCACCACCCTTTCAAAAACTGTGCTTCACATTTCTAGTATTTTTACATCACTCACTAAAAACTAGGTAGAGAAGCAGCAGTCAAACATCAGATAACACTCCAAGGAGAAGAAAAGGTATATACACATTTGTTCATTGGTAACTGGATGTCATGTAAGTGCTTTAATAGGGAGGCTTGGATGACATTACCAGTTCTTGAAGGAGTTATAATATGCCATTGAAAACAGAGATTTAAACTAAAATCTTGCAAAGACTTAAAAACCACATGTTTAGCTTTACACCTCATAAATAGGTGTAAAGCTAGTTTCATAAGTATGTAGTTCCATAAGTAGTTTCACTGAGGTCAATTAAACTATCCACTGTGGAAAGCTAAGTGTGTAAATCTCTGCAGAGGCAAACATTTTGCTTATTGTCTCCCCAGGGACTGGAAGTCAGGATTGACATATAGGGTAAACTAGCAGTTTGTGTCTTTGAATATCGACCTAACTGAAAAACTACATGAAAACTGTGGGACAATCCTGGACGGTTTTCCTAGCTTGCAGTGAGTGCCGTGTGGATTCAAACTCCTCCGTGCAGACCCCCCCAGACAACTGAGATTTGCTCACACATGGCTAGGAAAAGTAGGTGCGTTTTGACTGTAAAAATAAGTGTTTTAAACTAATTTTTAAAAGAAAAAAAAAAAGTATTTGTGACAGCTGGGGAGGGAGTGTCACGTTATACCTACAGGAGGCTTGCAAGCAGACCCTGTGCCAGGGCCGGGAGGGGGCTGCACCACCGCT
>NW_010320517.1:0-747 GCF_000700745.2 Antrostomus carolinensis
GGGCCCTTTTGTTCCCCAGTCCCAGCCGGGCGCTTTGCGCTCCCCCAGCCCCGCAGCGCTCCGTGCGTGAGCCGCTCCTCTCACCTTGACTTGGCTCTCCGTCATCCCCAGCGAATAGGCCAGCCGGGCTCGCTCCGGGCCCGCCAGGTATTTCGTCTGCCCGCCAGAGCGAAAATCTGCTGGCCAGAAAAAGTGGGTCTGGTATGTTTTCTCTTTCCGTCCTTATCCAGCAAAATTGAGCCTTGATCTGGCGGGGGGGGAGAGAAAGGGAAGGCACGGACAGACACGTTAATCTACGGAATTGGGAAAGCGCTTCGCCCTCAAACGGCCCTGGGGGACGGCGGTTCTCCCCGCGGGAGGCGGGGGGTCTGTAACAACAACACGGACAACGGGACAAGGCGGCGGCGCCAGCCTCCCGGCTCCCCCGGATTATTTCTCCTTTAAGGACCGAAAATCTGAGCGGGCAAATGACATCGTTTTCTAGAAAAGCTGCAGCCAGGGCAAGCGGGCGGTAACGGAAAGTCCTGCTGGGGGAAAGTTTGTGCGCGCCCCGGGGAGCAGCCCCGGCCCCGAAAACCCGTGCAGCGCGGCCGCCTTCCCCCGGGACGGCTCCTCGTTTCTCCGTCAGCAACCGACATTGTACCGGGTTTCGCGCCGACCGAGGCGGGGGGAGACAGCAAAGCAAACTTAAGAAACACAAACAAAAGAAAGCGAGGGAAAGCCGGCCCCCTCGGCCACGGCCGGGCC
>NW_010320518.1:0-235 GCF_000700745.2 Antrostomus carolinensis
AATTCTCCCCAAAATGAGTGTCTGGAAAATGAGGAGCGGGGCCGATGTGCCGTGAGGTCGCGTTGTCTCCCCGTCGAGGTCACTTGTGTTGAGGCCACGTCCCCTCAGTGTCCCACCTGGTGTGTTTCCCAATTGGCTTCCTGAAGGATTTGCTGTTTTCATCCATTTTGATTAATTATTAGTTATTAATTAGTTAATTTTTTAATTAACTCTTCATTCCCCCCCCCCCCTCCCC
>NW_010320518.1:494-3300 GCF_000700745.2 Antrostomus carolinensis
CACTTACATGTTGCAAATAAGCTATAATTTCTCTAAATGATGTAAGGAGCTAATTAAAGGTTTTACTCGACTAATCAGCTTGCACTTTAATTAGCAGCAAATGGTAATTCGCTGCTGAAATGTAAATTGACTTCTGGGCTGCCTGTTAGGGAAGGCCGAGGGGCACAGGGGTGCTCTGCCCCCCATCCCGGCTTCGTTAACCTCAGCGCCACCCTGGATGTTAATTAATTATTACCAAAGACACAACCTGGTGGTTTTACTTTCCCTTGTTCCCTAAATCCACCCAAAAATCACCTCCTGACACCGTCCCGCAGCCTCCCAGCTCGTTAAGAGCCTGTGTAATTAATACACCGTGTGTGGAGGGGGGGAGATGCTGGAGATGTCGGTGTCAGTCCCGGCTCACATTCCTGGCGTGCCTCACTCCCCTGACCCCGCAGCTTCTCGGGGGGAGGAAACCTCGTGCTGCCAAAAAAAACCCCCAAAAAACCTCCAAAACCCCCCAAAAAACCCCAAAAAGCCAGAAATTGGAGCATATTTGGCTCTGGAGACAGAGAATTGTGCCAGGAGGTGACGGTCGCCGGCGGGCTGTGCTGTGAGGGGGCTGTGAGGGGGGCAGCGAGGGGTCCGCGGCGTCTCCGTGGCGTCTCCGTTACCACGAGAGCCTCTTGAGCTTTATCTTTGTGAATCTGGGGTGATTTTTGGGGTGTTTTCCCCTCTTTTTCCTCCCTGAAATGATTATTTCAGCTGATGGGAACGCTCTCCCCGTCCCTCCTGCCTCCCTGGTGGCTCCTCTTTCTCTCCAGAGCACAGTCCCACAGCACAGCCGGTGTCAGGTCAGTGCCAGGGGAGGTGGGGACGGCAGCAGCGATGGGACACACAGAATTTGTCACCTCCCCTCACATTTGGGGAGAGATTTAACAGATTTGGGTTGGTGATCTCCACTCGAAGCCTCAGGATTCCAGCAGAGCCATCGAGGGGTCCACACAGGGACCCTCTGCCCTGGGAGCAGCCAGGGAGTGAGAAGAGGAGGTTCATTTATTACTTTTATTACTCAATACGGATTTTTAAAGCCCAAAACGGCGCTGAGGAGGTGGAAACCGCTGCCAGGTTGTGTTAAAATCATCAATTAGGGGTAAATTTCCCTCTGAGGTGTGTGAATTGATGGGGTTTTGGTTTCCCCAGTGCTTGGTTGTCATCAGGAGCTTCTGTCACCGGTGACATCCCGGCAGAAATCCCTTCCCAACACGGATTAATGAACCTTTGCTGCTGTTTCCATTAATAATAATGATAATAATAATAATTTGGAAACAAGGTGCGACCTTGGATGTATTTTTTTTTAATTTCCTGGTAGTTTAACCCCATCACAATAAAGATATCGAGTTCTTCTCCTCCACCCCTGACCAAAGGGATCTTCTGTGCTTGGAGGAACCTGTTTGTCCTGGCCAGGCTGAGTGGGAGGAGAAGGTGCCAGATAGAAACTGGGAGATTCTTTTCCTTCTCCTTCCCCCTTCCTTCTCCTTCCCCCTTCCTTCTCCTTCCCCCTTCCTTCTCCTTCCCCCTTCCTTCTCCTTCCCCCTTCCTTCTCCTTCCCCCTTCCTTCTCCTTCCCCCTTCCTTCTCCTTCCCCCTTCCTTCTCCTTCCTCTTTTTTAAAATCAGTTTGGAACTTCCTCCTGAAATCAGGCTGGAGGGTTTGGTGAACCACACTTTGAGCAGCTCAGTCAGAGATGTGAGAGCTCCTCAGCTCTCAGGCAGTTGTTATTCCTGATCCTCTGACCCAAAACAATCCGAATTTCCGAGATTTTCCACACCCAGTTGCACTGTTTCTGCTCCCAGAATAGACATCCCCAAAATACCGAGCGATTTGTGATTCTTCTCATGAAAAGCAGCTGTTTTCTGCGTTGCCAGCTACGTAGGAGGATGGAGTTCCCTTAGTTTGGCATCTTTTAGGCTGGGTTTTGCTCCAGGATTATCTCTGTTGTCCAAAAAGCAGCACTTTTACCCAGTAATGTTTCCTGGAGAAGCAGCTGAGTGTGGAGCTGCTCCTCAGGGCCGAGCCGCCGCGGCTCTTCGCTAATTAAACCCCAAGTTCGTTACCCAAGCGCCCATTCAGGTCTCGGCTCCGGGTCCTTGCTCCTGGCTGGTCTAGGTGGAGATCCAGAGGGTTTGGAGGAAGGATTTTGGATCCCTGATCAGGACAGTGGCCTGAGCTCCAGTATCTCCAGTCCTCCCACTCCTCTGGCACTGGAGCCGCTCCGGATCCACGTAGGGACATTTAATCCAGATTAAATCCTGACAGTGTGAATGCTCCCGCACGAATCCACCGGGGTTCAACCCCTCATCATCTCTCGGCTCCGAAACGAGCTCTGCACATCCCTCCTGGCTGGTTCCTCGTTTAATTTCTGCACTAATTATTTTCTGCTGCCTCAGGGTGTTGTCCTCACGCCCTTCCCACAACGGTCGGGCACCGGAGCTCTTCCACTCGGGAATTCAACGGACAAAGAATTTCCAGGTGTCCAGCAACTTGGGGAGAAACCTTTGTTTGAAGCAAGGGGAGTGAGCTGTGTGTCAGATCCCCCATCGAAGGGGCGAAGCGGAGCCAGTTTGGATCTGGAGGTGGTTTTGGGAAGTGTTTTCCCCAAAGAATCCCAAGATTTCATCTCCCATCTGTCCCCCCGTGCAGCTAATCATGGAATCATGGAATCATGGAATCATGGAATGGTTTTTGGGTTGGAAGGGACCTTAAAGCTCATCCAGTCCCAACCCCCCTGCCATCAGCAGGGACACCTTCCACTAGAACAGGTTGCT
>NW_010320518.1:3625-8797 GCF_000700745.2 Antrostomus carolinensis
TGGTGGCCTCCTCTGCACTGGCTCCAGTAGCTCCATGTCCTTGTGCTGTTGGTGGCCCCAGCACTGGAGGCAGCACTGCAGGTGGGGTCTGAGGAGAGGGGAGCAGAGGGGCAGAATCCCCTCCCTCCACCTGCTGCCCACGCTGCTCTGGGTGCAGCCCAGGACACGGTTATTGGCCTCTCTGGCAGCAGAGATTGCACCAAGCCTGTGAAACTTTAGAAAATAAGGTAAAATTCATCAGCAGCTGTATCAAAGTTGGTGGATGTCGTTTCTGGACAGATCTCTCACTGAGTACACCTCGTTTTTGAGGTACCCACCACGAGCTCTGACCAAAAATCCAACCCACCAACTTGGATTTTTGATGCACCCTATTTCTTTTTTCTTAATTATTTTTATTTTGTACCAAATATTCCAATAATTTTGGAAAAAATCCCATCAGCTTCGTTGTTTCTTCCTCATCCTCCTCTGTGGAAGGGGAAACCAAAAGTACCTGGAGGTGACTCCTCATCCCGCTCTGTGGAAGGCGAAACCAAAAGTACCTGGAGGTGACACCTTATTGCAGAGAAAAGCTGGAAAAAACTCTCAGAAACCTACATTTTGGCCTGAAAATAGAGAAACTACTTGAATTGGGGTGGGGCTGGATGGAAAAAGGCAAAAATTAAACTATTTCTCCTTCAAAACCTGAATTTTCCACCACGAGGGACGTGCCTCGTAACTTTTGGACCCGGCGTTGCTTTGCTGCTGCTCCGTGGAGCATCAAACACAAGTGGAAGCAGCAAAACTTCATGTTTGTGCAGCTCTGAAACAGTATTTGGATTTTTTTCTGGTTTAACCCTCTCTCCACCACCAGTTGAGCTTTGATCTCCATCATCTCAAAGACCTTTTCCACCCAAACGCTTCTCCGGTTCCTCTTACAGCTGTTGGCAGCACAATCCTGCGGTATCAGGGGAATGATCCTGCTGTAAATAAATCAGGAGATGTCTCCAGGTGTGAAATAATCCCTTTTCCAGCAGGTAATTCCCCAATTTCACATCTCCAGGTGTGAAATAATCCCTTTTCCAGCAGGTAATTCCCCAATTTCACATCTCCAGGTGTGAAATAATCCCTTTTCCAGCAGGTAATTCCCCAATTTCACATCTCCAGGTGTCTGTCCAAAGAGTTTTCCCTGCACAGACTGAGCACAGCCACCATCCCCCGGCGACATTACGGAGCCGTCTCCAACTCTCCCCCGAATCCCAACGGATTTATCCCTTCAAAACAACCCCAACAACAACCACCACCACCTCCTGCCCTTGTTTCCCTTCCCCTTCTGGGTTTACAACTTCAGAGAGAACCAGGTTGGCATTGACCTTCCCTCCCCACAAGCCCCAGCTTGTCCAAATCCTCCGGCTCCTGCAGCTGAAACTTCTACGCAAGCGGTTTTATTCCTTCCCCGAGCGGCGGCGTCTCATCGCGGGATCCCGGTGAACCCCACGCTGAGGGGGGTCACGTCACCACCATCCTGCTCTCGGTGACACCGATTTGATGGTCCCCCCCTTGCACCTCCAATCTCTTGGGTCACTTTTTCACCCCTGGGGTGTCCTGCTTTGTGGCTTAGTGGGACGTGAGCTCCATAAATCTCCTCTTTGGCATTAAACCTCGCGCCGAGGCCGCCGGTGAAACACCTCGTGGCTGTTTTGTGCCGTGTGTAGGGTGAGCTCCAGCCCCGCTGGTGGTGCCGAGCCCTGGTCCCTTTGATCTACTGGTTCCTTGCGCCGTCACGTCCCTCAGGCCGGAAGTTTTGCTTTGGGACAAGAGGATTAAAGAAAATGAATCTCCTTTGATGGAGTTTTTTTGAGGCTCCCTGCGTGCGGGGAGACGCGTTGCTTCTCAAACCAGGAGGTTCCAAAGTTCTTCAGATGTTTGGAATTCCAGGATTCCTCTTCCCCTCACTCTGCCTGGGGATATCAGGCTCATTTTAGTGGTAATCACTCGTTTAATCCACCCCAGGTACCACCACTGTGCTCTCCAGTGGCCTCAACCTCCTGATTTTTGACCTCTGGTCATCCTGGAGCAGCCAGGCGCAGGGCTGGAAGGTGGACACCTCTCCTCCTCCTCCTCCTCCTCTTTGAAGGTTGCCGCTCCCAGTGTGAGCCGGTTCCCTCCTCGCTTGTGCAAAGCCAGCTGGGCCAGTTCAACCCGCCCTCACCAGCAGGTTCCACAAACCCCAGCGAAGCCGGAACGCTTCCGCCGTCTCGGAGAGGCAGACGGCGACGGCCTCGCTTGGAGGAGGACACTCATCTTCACCACTTCGCTTTGGGTTTGTCCTTCATCATCTTCCATCCTTGGAGGATGTGATCCCGTCGAGGAAATCCCAGGTTTCCAGCTGGTGTGACTGGGACGAGGGGGATTTATCAGCAGGTAGGAAATTCCAGGTGTGGGATGAGGGGGATTTATCAGCGGTAGGAAATTCCAGGTCTGGGATAAGGGGGATTTATCAGCAGGTAGGAAATTCCAGGTGTGGGATGAGGGGATTTATCAGCAGGTAGGAAATTCCAGGTGTGGGATGAGGGGGATTTATCAGCAGGTAGGAAATTCCAGGTCTGGGATGAGGGGGATTTATCAGCAGGTAGGAAATTCTCACAGCTCCATCCCTGTGAGGCGAATATCGAGCTGTTGATTTAGGTTTCTAAAGCAAAATATAAGACCAAAATCTGGAGCAACATCATCCTGAAGCCACCTGAGATTTAAATCACCAAATAAATCACAATATTGGGGCCGTGTCCGTACCTCACGGAGGATGAACTCACCGTAATAACCAGTATATCCCTTTTTTCCACCAAAATTTTGAAGCTTTGTGGTGCGAATGGCACCGGTTTCAGGTTCTGGTCGGGCTGAGCTGTGAGTGGAGTTGATTTGGGAGGTTGAAGTTTGTTCTGGGGCTCTGAGATGTGCTGATGTGGTGGGAAGGGATTAACCACTTGGTACCGAGCGTGCAACGGGTTCAGGAAACCACCAGAAAACGTGGATTTTGGCTAATTTTGTTTGAATTCTGTAAGATTTGGGGGCTGGAAGTATTTCTTTGATGTGCTTTTAGCTTTCTGTGAATTAATCCCAGTGTTTCACAAGGCTGAGGGCTTGTCCCATCAGCAGGGACACCTTCCACTAGTCCAGGTTGCTCAAAGCCTCATCCAACCTGGCCTTGAGCACTTCCAGGGAGGAGCAGCCACAGCTTCTCTGGGCAACCTGTTCCAGTGTCTGACCACCCTCACAGTGAAGAACTTCTTCCTAATATCTAATCTAAACCTCCCCTCTTCCAGCTTAAACCCATTGCCCCTTGTCCTGTCCCTCCCTGCCCTTTACCTCCTCCAGGTGCACCAGCCTGAGGTTGTAACTGGGGAAACTGGAGAGAAAAAGTGAAAAGAACAAGTGGTGGGAGAGGTTTTTTTTTTTTTCATCTGATGATTTTTTAATTGAATTTTGTTCTTTTCTGGATGCTGCATCTTTCTGATGTGATTCTAGGAAAGTTTCCAAGCGCCAATTAACAGCCCCGTGGTAGAGCAGGAGATAATTTTTGATCCATAAATATTCCAAAAGAGAATAAATATGAGAGGGGAAAATTAACCCAAGTGGAAAGTGAGCAGTCTGGTTGGAAACCCCCATAAATGAGTCACGTTCCTGACTGGGGGGGGGGTTTTTACCTCCCCTCCTCACTTGAGTAAAATTGAGACCTTCTCAGCTGGGAGATGTGATGGAGGTGGCAGAAGCACCATCGTGGTGGCTCAACTCTTACCACCCGTGGTGCCTCCTGCCCTCACTGCCTGGTTCATGGTCTGGCACCGTCCTGGATGATGGGGTGGGTTGTGTGTGGCCCCTACTCGGCACAGCCGGCTGCCAGGACAACCTCCCGCCTTCATCTGCGTTAATTACCGGCTCGTTGGGTCACTTGGAGGCTTTTTCCTTTGAGCAAACACTGAAGGGAAGGATGGAGAGGAGCAGAACACGCACACTGACATCAAAGCCTGGCTGGTGTGTGGCAGGGAGAGCTCGGACACGGTTCCTCCTCATGGAGAGCGCGCGTCACCTCGTGGGACCCGCTAATTAGCGCTGCTTTCGTTTGGGAAACGGCATCGCTCTCCTCCAGCTGGAAAACTGAGGAAGAGGCAGCAGAATTGTCATCCTCACCCTTGGATGAAGCTCCGGTGCCCAGGTGAAGGGCTGATCTTCATGCAGAGGAGTCCAGATGGCTTCATAAAAGGTCTTAAAATCGGTAAAACCCGTCGTGGTTGTGGCTGTGGGCGATCCTGGCTCCGAGGGGTTTGGTTACCGGCGCGTCCCCCACTCCCGGAACATGGACATGTTTTTTGGGGCTCTGGAAAAAGCTGGATGAAAGCACCCCGGGAGGAGAGGCAGGTTGGAAACACGACGTGGCCAAGAGCTGCTGCCCTGGCCGGGGAAATACCGGGACGAGCCAGGCTGGGAGGGCTGGTTCTTCCTGCCGGGATCGCCGGCGGGATTTCTACCGGCTCCTGCCTGCCCTTTCCCTCTCCTTCCTTCCCCGGCTCTCGATCCCAAGCAGCCCGAGGGACACTTGACTGGTTGCTTTGTTTCAAATGTTGCTGCCTCATTGGTTCCCAGCTCAAATCTCCTCAATTCCTGCTCCTGTTTCTCTCAAGCTTCATCTTTAACCCCTTCCAAGCTTGGCTGTGACCGCGCTGCCATCTCCTCTCTCGGCTTTTCCTTCCTCTCCCGGTGACGTGGGGGGAGAGTTGAGCGACGGCAGCGACACTCCCAGTCCTGGAAAATGGTAACAACACCAGTTAAATCGTGGGATACTGGGTGGTGGGAAGTTGTTATTTTGGTGGCTGACATGGGTTTTGCTCCGTGAGCGGTTTCACCTCCCCGGGATCCTCAGTGGGGTACACGCCGGGGTTAACCGCGCTGCTCTCCCCCTGTGCCCATCCATCCCCCCGGCATCCAGAGGATGGAGGAATGTCTGGTGCCAATCCCTGCCTGTGGAACTGGTTCTGGGGGGTGATAAGAGCAGGTTGGGAAGTAGGAGAAACTGGGAAAGTCGGCACCGCGGTGGGGAGGGGGTGAAAACGCCGGTGGGGTGGTCTGAGCCACGACCACCACCTTGGCTCAACCCCCCCACGAAGCTGAGAGCGGCTGACCGGGTAGGAGAACCCGGGG
>NW_010320518.1:8876-10415 GCF_000700745.2 Antrostomus carolinensis
CCCCGGCCCCGGTGAGCCCGGAGCCGCCGCGTCCCCTTGTCCGCCCATCGCCCGCCGGTGCTGGGGGAGGCGCTTCGGAGTTTGCAGCGTCAGGAGTTGGGAGTGTTGGGTCAGAGCTGTTGGGCTCCAGCACCAGCCCACTTTCCCCCTCCCCAACCCAAGGCCCCTTTTTCCACCCCCCAGCCCCATTTTCCCCCTCCAAGGGGCTGCCCATGTGCAGTTTGGGGGTCCCTGTGCCCCTCTTTTCCCTCCTTCTCCTCCTCTCCCTTGCAGGAAGCGGGATGATGAAGGTGAGTAACACCAAATCTGGTTGATTTTTATATTTATTCCTTAAAAATTAATTACAACCAGGATATTTTGGGAGTGGGGAGCACCGAGAGGGGCTTCTCAGAGGAGTTTTAGTCCCTTTCTGTGCCCGAGCTGGGTCGGGTGGTGTCAGAAACACGCGGAGCAACAGGGAATCTCTCCATCTTGCCGGTCTGTTGTTCGTTAGCGGCGCTGCGAGGTGAGGCCGGTGTTTCGGGGAGGGAAACGGAGTTATTTCTGGCAAAGGAAGAGGGGAAGGACTCTTGTTTTCCCAGTGGGGGAAGGAAAAGGAGGAAAATGAACCCAGCAAACGGGGGGGAAAACTGAACCCCACACTTGTGGGCTTTAAAAACTGGGATGTTTTCAGCTGGCGAGCGGGTTAATGGTGTGGAAGGGCTGGTTAGCGGCTGACGTTTCCCAGCTGGTGACAAGTGCAAGGTTGGGGGTAAATAACATCACCCAGAAGTACTGAGTAAGGCTTTGGGGGGGCTTCTAAAACCCCCTAAACCCCCCTCCCCGTGTTGCTGTGTGGAGACCTGAACGCCAGCGAATGGGTGCGGTGGGTGACGGCGCTGGTGCCCGGTAGGTTCCCTTTGCTCTCAGGGCTCCAAAACCCCCTCTGTGGATTTTTTTAATTTATCAAGCACCATATAAACCAATTTCTCAGCGTTTTCAACTCAAAATTCTCTCTTGACAGCCAAGAGTCAGGCAGAGAATCTCTTTGCAGAGCTTGGGGTAGGGAGAGCAGCTCCGGGATGTGACCGTGATGCTGCTACGGGACAAATTCCCCCTTTTCTTCACCCCAGGAGCTGGCAGAACCCAGTAAAATAAATCAGGTGTTAATTAAATCGAGCTGGATGTGCTGAAAGAGGAAATGAGGGTGTTGAACCCCTTACAGCTGCTCCAGTACGGGACAAATTCCCCCTTTTCTTCACCCCAGGAGCTGGCAGAACCCAGTAAAATAAATCAGGTGTTAATTAAATCGAGCTGGATGTGCTGAAAGAGGAAATGAGGGTGTTGAACCCCTTACAGCTGCTCCAGAGATTTATTCTCAGGCACGGGGGGGGGACACACAAACGGGATCGCCGCTTCTAGATCCTGCCGGGGATCTGGTAAATCCCTTTCACCACACTAAGGGTTCTCCTGCCAACAAACATTCACATCCATGGGCTTTAGGAACCTGCCAGCACCTTTGTCATGTTGGGGGGGGTGGGGGTGGGGTTTTGTTGTTGT
>NW_010320518.1:10439-13489 GCF_000700745.2 Antrostomus carolinensis
TTGATTTTTCATTTGCAAGCTGCCAGCAAACTCCCCCACCAGCGATAAACCCGTGGGTTTCAGGGGGGGTGTTTGTCAGCAATGGAGAATATTCTGCCCCGGTTTTGTTTGCTCAGGGTTGCTAGAAGCTGTGAGTTAATGGCTGACTAATTAAACAAAGAGGAGATAAAGGGAATCTGACCTGAGTTAAGGCTGAGGAATGTGCCGAGCTCTGGTGGAGGCGAGTATCTAACAGAGGGGGGACTGGGGGGGGAGATGTTAACCTGCTCTTAACCCCTTCCTCTTTCTGCAGAGATCCCCATCCCATGGCCGGAGCTCCTCCAGCCTCAGCTCTGCCCCTTTGTGCTGTTTTCCCCCCACCAACCCCAAAATGTTTTTATTTTTGGTGAAGCTAAGGTAGATTTAGAGGCTGATGAGCTGAACTCAGGCTGAGCCGTGTCCCGCGACGCTCAGCCCCCAGCGTGCGGGTTGACCCGTATCCTCCAGGTACATTTTCCTTGCACTTCCCCGTGGTTAAACCCAAAATTGAGTGGTTTTAAAAACATCCAGCTCAAAAGTTCAGCCGTTTTCTCCCAAAACCAGGAGACTCCTTTGGCATCCAGCAACGGGACGTCGGTCGCTGAGGCGCTTCTCCGCGTGCGAGGAAGGATCCCGCGTGGAGGAAAGCTGGATCCCCGAGTTGGGGAGCGGTCGGTGCAGGTGAAAGCTGACATCAGCCTTTAGTTTTCCTTTTGGGCACGGTCCTGCCGTGGGGATGACACAAAATACCTGTTCCTCCCCAAAATGGTGATGGTTTCTCTGGGCTAGAAGCCGCGGGATGCCGCCGTGGTGCTCGCAGAGATGGTAAAAGGATGAAGCAAACCAAAGCGCCCGCTCCGGGGTGATTTTTTTAACCCTTGGGGTCTGCAGGGTGAAGTTTTCCTGGGTGAGGAACTCCATAAACCTGCTGTCTGTGTGCTCACACCTTTGTTTACTCCTAATTAATGTGTTTGCTCGTGTGTGGCGTGGTCCAGGATTCACCTCAGTGCTTGGTTGTGCCGCAAACACCCGGAAAGCAGCTGTGTCAGACCCCTGGACCGAGCAGGTAACATCAGGGATTGCAAATAAACAGGATTCTCCTCATTTTTTAAAGACATCCAGGCAGAAAAAAAAACTTCCCAAATGGATCACAGATTTATTCAGAAAAATCTCCAAGATTGGGAAAGCTGGAGAGGAGGGAGCAGCTTCGCTTGGATCTTGGCCGCAACACGATGCCGGAGCACCGGAGTTGGGATTTCCTGCCTGGAGAAAGGGATTGTCTCCAGGAGCTGTTGGGTTTCACACCAGGCAGCCGTGGTGGAAGTGGATTCAAGGGACTAAAATGGAAGGAAACAGCCACAATCACCACCCAAAACCAGTGAAAGTGGGAAAAAATGGATCCGCCCCACGGTAACCTGGGCTCTGCGTGTCCCTGTGTGTCCCAGGATTGTCCCCTTCTGCGGGATGTGGTGCCAGGGGGGTCACCCACCTCCCTGAGGATTCAACTTCTTGACTTCTTGAATCTCATCCCATCACCCCAAAACCCGCCCCGGTGAGTTCCTCCTGGGTTTGGACACCACAGGATGGCACCTCTCCTTCCAAAACCAGAGAAACTGAGGGGATTAAATGAACCACCTTTAAATATCAACCAAAACCACCGAGATTTCCTCAGGTTTGTGTCCTCGAGCCCGTGTGGGAGGAGTGCTCTTCCTCCCCCACCACCTGCTTTTACTAACAAACAAATAAAAACTGGTTCTTCCTCCACCGACGGGTTTTTACCGGCGAGACGGCGGAGCTGGACATGACCAGAGGCTCACGTCACCGTGGCTTGGTGGCCTCGTCCTTTGGCACCTCCATGTCCCCAAAGAGGGGATTTTTTTGGGGTGCTTTTTGGATGTGAAGTGAAAACCCCGACCTGGTTGATTTCCAGTGAGTTCAAGGTGGGTTAATTTCCAGCTTCACCTTCTTCTTTCTCTCCCTGTGACTCGCGCCCAAAGTCAGGAGCATCAACCTGGGGAGATAATTAACACCATCCCCGTTAATTGCAGCACCTCCTGGCTCACATCTCACCAGCACAACCCCAGCAGCGACCACAAACTGGGCTCCATCATCCACCGAGTCCAGAATGAGCCGGGAGTGACAGAGATCAGCTGCAGTCGGCAGCTCTCGGCGCGGGTGCCGGTGTTGCCGGTGGGAATACCCAACACCAGACCCCGGTGTGAGCAGCCAGAGCTGGAGGACACTCAGTGTGGATTTAATGGGGGAAAAAATCAGAGTTTCTGGTCATTAAGCCACTTTTAGGAGCATTTTGAGGCTCCAACCTTTCCCCACGCTGGTGTTTTATTTAATCCAACAGCTCCAACGTGTTTCTGTCGGGATATCGGCTGAGCCGCGATGCTCAGGGCTCGATTCACCCCTGAGTGCACTGGGATCATCTAAAACTTGATTTATATTTCTTTTTCCTACTTCAACTTAGAAATTTCTTCCTTTTCTGTCTCACTCCCAGGTCGGGAGGAGCAGAAACACGTCTGCCAGTGATCGCTCCAAATTCCAGCATCTGCTCCGCTGCAGAAATTATTGAAACAATTAAAAAAACCCCAAAAAAACCCAAAACCAAAGTGAAATGGTTGATGTAGAGGAGGCTCCAGGCTCCTGCTGGGCTGGATTGATGGTGTTCCTCAGGGCTTGGAAGGATACGGGCGTTTGGATGGTGTAAACAACCTGCTATTGTGCTTGACCACGAGTGTTTACACCAGGAAAATGAGTTTCGGGGTCCACCCTGGGGCCAGGCATCCGCCGCTGCCACCGCTCCTCATCCTGGGAGATCAGGATCATCACAAATACACCAGAAACCAGCAAAATTAGGAAATAAACCCCCAAAAGCGGCCGTGTCGGTTGGGTTTTATCTTTGTGAGCTGCAAAGGGAAATCTTTGCAGATGGTGTGAGTTGTCGGGGCTGAATCGGGTTTGGATTTAAGGCTGAAAACGCGCTCGTTGCGCCGCTGACCTCATGGAGTTCAACAAGGCCAAAT
>NW_010320519.1:0-8229 GCF_000700745.2 Antrostomus carolinensis
CACCTTCACCCGGTGGAAAGTGCGTGTCAAACTCCCGTGGAAGTCCCGCAGAAGTTTTGTCCCTCCGCCCTCCCCCGGTTCCGCTCCAGCAGGAAGGCTGCTCCACCGGGAGAGTGCCCGGGGATGGGGGTCCCACTGCGGGCAGACCCTCCTCCGCCTGCCCGCTTCCCAGCCCGGCCTGCTGCCGTGAGGAAGTGTGAGGAGCAGGGGCGTGAAGCTGCCCTTCACTTGGAGGTGATACTGCGGTAAAATCTAGGGTCAACTCCTGGAAAAAAGGCGGCTCTGCTCGAGCAACAGTGAAGTTTTTGGGTTTTTGGTTGGTTTTTGGGGTTTTCTTGCAAGTTTTCATAGCGATACTGCAGGCTGCCAGGAAGAGTGAACTATTCCGGTTGTGGTTTAACTACCTGTCGGGGAGACTTTTCCAGTCTCCGGGTAGTGCTGTAGTCTTTCTTAGAAGAGCCATAAACATTATTTTAAAACAATAAAACCTAACAAAAATTCTATCCGTGGCATAAAATAATTCATATGCTGTGGCATCATTTTGTATTCTATTTTTTTCTCCTAAAATAAGTACTGTTTAGCTTTTCCATTCCATACACCAACATAACTCAAGCAATGCGCCTGTGGTTTTTGTCTTTTTTTAAATTCAAACGGTCTCGAATTTAAAATGAATTACAATTAATTTGATATTTTAAAACGTTAGCAGAGAGGCTGTTTTTATAAATACTGTCTTAACTGCTTTGCTGCTCAACCAATTTTAAAATAAAGTTGCTTTTAATTAGGTTATGCTTGGAGAGAAGATGCAGTTGGGAAAAGAAGAAACTCTAAACCTGCAGTTAGGTTTTGTTACATTTATCCATCCATTAGGCTAATCCGGATTTCCAAAGTGCTGGTAATAGAATCTTGCACTAGAGGCAGGCCAGTTCTGTGTTTATAGTGTGAAATATAAGGTCAGATAATGTTACAGAGTCAGATAAAGATATAGAGTTTGTGTAATTAGTAAGTAGCCTAAACACAACCTTTGGATTTAACTGTAGAAAGTCTGCAGGTTTATTTAAAGCAGTTGCAAGGCTTGTGTTGGAACTGAAAACAGCCCTTGAGCAGGTACCTTGCTCTCCCCAAAATGAAATTGCTTCAGAGGCTTAAATTGCTTTTGTCAGTATCTAGAAATACATTGTTCCTGAAGTTACAGAGAGTAGAGCTGATAATTCAAGGTACAGGGTGGCATATGTATTCAAGGGACAGTTCACAAAATTAATCTGAAAACCCATCTGAATTTGGGTTCTTTTTTTACATTATTTTATAATTCTACTGTCAGAGAGTTAACTTCTGCACTATTTCAAATATTTACAAGATTTCAGGAGCCATTGCAGTTCTAAGAAGGACATAAAATACAATAATCCTTAATTCTTTTAGTTTCTGGGCTTTTTGTGGAAGTCTGTAAACATTAAGGCCTTGTTTTGTCAAGATGGTGTTTGAATAATCTTCAACTTCTAGACTTCCCTAACGAGCTAGAAATGGGATTAGGCAGATTTGACAAAGGATAAGGAGGGAAATAGAAGCACATAGCACATAAAAGTAAAGTTACTTCTTCAGTATTGTGTGCCAGGCTGGTGAGATAGAGAATTCCACTCCTCTGGTTTTCTCTCTGAGAGATCAGACTGCTTCTTCTGTTAGACCTGGCTGAGCTCCTCAGAGAACTGAGGAAAAAGCCAGAAAGCTTTGGGGTTTTTTAAATATTTTTAGAAAGTGGGGTAATTATTTATGAATAATCACCTGTTCCATTCTGAACTTGTTACCACAACTACAATTCTGAGTGGATTTTGCAGTCAAAATATTGTCTCCTAAGTCATGTGCAAGCATGACGGTTACCTTTCATGAAAGAGGATGTTAGATGCTGGACAAGGAGTACGTGCTAGGGGAAGACTTCAGGGACCTTGATTTTGTTCTGGTTGACAAGGCTGCTTACCTTATGAGACAAAGGGGACACTGAAGTTTTGGCAGGACCAAGGCGTAGCTCTGCAGTTAAATGTTCTTCTCTTGAAGATTCTTTAATACAGAAACATCCAAGAAATAAAATACATTTAAAAAATTTGATTCACAAGTTCATACCTCCGTATACTCTAATCTTTTGCTTTGTAATTTGGTCCTTGGTGTGTGACTTTTCCATTAAAAAAACCACAAAACTTGTCTGATTAAAGTAATTAGAAGCCTTTATCCATTGCATTAATCTCTCACCTATTTTTACAGCATCAGTTTTTAACATTCTTAGTTAAGTCGTATAAATTGTCCTTAAGTTGGTAGTAAGTTGCATCCTTTCAGTCCTGCTGTTTTATTTTGGAAGTGCCCTCTGTAGTCATACCGTCTGCTTCTGTGGAGTTGAGCTCTTGATTTATTGCCAAAAAAACCAAAGATCAATATTATCATCTTATATAAGGAAAGGCCCAATATAAGTCTTTAAGAGCAGTAATTGATCGTGCAGTTTAAACTCAGATTAAATGTCTCCAGTTGAATGTGATTGCAAAACTGCTGTTCCATTTGTTTAAGTATGACTGCCAGCTCCACCCTTTCCCACTTCCTCCTAATTCATTCAGTTTTTATAGGAGGCATGCAAGGTTGGCTTGATGGATAATTCCACGATTCTGTCAAATGGTTTTGTTTGTCTTAATTGCTTACAATATATTGTGTCTACATCAGAAAATGGAGAGTGCTCTTCCCTCCTGGCTCCTTTATAGTAATAAAAAATTACTATTCTCCTGCATAAGAATGAAAAGGCATGAATTTCTTTAACAGTAATGGCTCAGTAGGCTTCTTTGCCTTCCCATGGACACGAATTGCATTTCACGATGTACTGAATGGTTGGTTACTGACTCCAAACAAAAATATCTGGTAAAAATTGCTGCTGTTCTTTCCAAGTTCGTACTCTAATCTTACGTTAGACTTCTAAGTATAAACTGAAATGAGATTTTCTGTATAAATGTAGACATGTTTATCAGTTTTTCATCTCCTAACTTGTTTTGTAAATTAAAAAACCAGAACAAAACACACAAAACAACCAAAATCTGAGTTCCCAGTTTGTTAGGCCGTAAAGGTGTTACAGACCAAAGCTTTTTCAAAATATGAATGAGTTTTTAAATGTCATATAGTTGGCAGTCTGGCTTTCACAGTAACTAACCTGAAGGTATGGGAAGTGAAGCAGATTAAATTCTGCACTTCCCATCAGGATGCTGTAAATATAGTTTGTTCAGAGTAGTCAGGATGTGTTAGTCTTCACTAGCAAGCACCTAATACACTTAATTTCCTCTTCTCTTTTCCATGTACCTGAGGAAAAGGGGAATACATCTTCTTGTAGTGTGTTTTCTTTAATTTTGTAGCAGCGGATGCAGATTGTCAGCGTGTAACAGGTTCTTTTTATCCACAAACTCAAAATCACAGAGCAGGGTTTGATATTTATTGTCTTTGATCCTGAATGAAACTAACTGAAGGCTTGTCTGTTCAGTGTGTGTGTGGTTTTTCATTTTTCTGGAGCACAGCAGTAGCATGTTTGTACTGTAGCTTGATGCTAGGTGGGAGGCACAGGATGCTAGGGAATAAAGTGGGCAGCTCTCTGTTTGTTTTGGTCATTTTTTTTTCCATGCTTTCTACCCCATTTGCAAAGCTTGTTGACAGAAGCTGAAATAGTGTATGGAAATACTTTCAGATTTAATGAATAAATGCTATTTTATTTGGTTGTAAACCAGCGGTATGTGGAATAGTGTGGTTATTTATGTATTTGATTAAAAATCTTAGTTGACAAAGTTATTTTAGATCCTAGCGTTGCATTAAGGTGGCAGAAGCAGTCCCAGTATATTCCAACAAAACTGACATTTTCATGGGGTGTTTTCTGAGCAGTGGTTATCAGATTGAAATGGAAATCAGTTGAAATCGAAAGCTATCAACCAGACAAAATGAAACAGGCTGTCAAAATACTGTCTGGTTAAAACAAATCTTGGCCAAAGCACTTATATTCTTACAGTCACAATCACTGGTGGTGCCTGTTGAGGCAACATAATAGTGAGAAAAAGCTGGAGACAGAGAGATGGGTAGGGAAATATTAAATAAGCATGGGTTGCATGGAACTAGAACATTTATCTGCCTGAACGTAGTGTGAAGTTCTAGTTGCAAGTCCAGAGTTCTGCAGGATTTGTGTATTTCACTAACTCATGAAAAGGAATTTTTTTCTGAATAATGACTGAAATCCCTTTTCCATACTGATAGAAGAACCTGTTGCACTGGAAACTTGGGTGAAATAATATGGGCATGTTCGGTTAGATACTGTATAAACAAAAAATGATGTAACTTGATTTTAGTTTATAGGGTTTCTTTTCTGTTTAGCAGCTAACACGGTTAACAGGTAAACTTTTCTTTTTTAGATAATGAATTTCTTAGTTCCTGTTCTCTGCAGAATCACAGAAGGGAAACACCTTCTTTTTCAAAAGTTGATGGGTAGTGTACTGATTTGGCTGCTTACAAAATAGACCTGGATATAAATCTGATTTTAGTTCTGGCTGTGTGTGTGTGTGGTGTCAGAAGTGCTGTCTTGAATGGTTAAAAGCAGCAGAGCAACATCCTACCCAACCGTACTTAGGAAATGAGCAGTAAATAAGCTGAGTACGTTAGGTACGTATATAAATGAAAGCTTTAGATGAAGAAAACCAAGAAATAGAACAGCATTTGATGCCGGATAAAGCTTGAGGAGAATTTTTCAGTAGTTTAGTTAATATTTCTAGTTAACATCAGATGATGTAATTTTGTTTAAACAGTGAATAGAGTCTCTTGACCTGCACTTTTATCTGGTTTTTATTCTGTGTCATATGTTGACTCTCAGAACTTCAGTGTGGGCCTTAATGCACTTCATCCACTGGCCAGCCCTATTGAGAAGTGTAATACTTTGCCATATTTCTTCACATTTTCTTGTGTTCATGTTTTGTGACTGGGGAGAGGGAAGGAACATACATTTTACCGGTGTGAACATTGGTCTCTTCACTGTAGGACCCCATCTGTTGTTTCAGCCATAAATTCTTAGGACTCCTGTAGTAGTTTTGCAGTTTCTCACATATCTTTCTTTCTCCTTTAACAAAACCAAAACCAGTCTTGGTATTTCTCTCACTGGTAGTCACAGTAGGAAGGAGAAGACAACATCTTGTTTCAACATTGTCTTTTTTCTGTGTAGAAGTATTGCAGTTAAACAATGCTGCATCCCTCTGGAGCGTGGTCAGTAAAGTGTTAACAGTGCTTGACAAGTTTTATATACTAGTCCTCTATTATATACATTTATATACTATATATAAATACTGAAGGCAGTGTTATTTTTTATTTTTATTTTTATGTAAAATATCTGCTCTATCACACTGAAGCAGAAAAAAGTTTTTATTCTTACACGAGTCTGACATTTAAATTACGTTTTATGTTGAAGATGGTGAGGAGTACTCAGCATGGATTTATGAGAGGGAAATCATCCTTAACCAACCTAACAACCTTCTACAATGAGGTCATTGGCTCAGGAGGAAAGGTGAAGAGTTTACCTCGACTTTAGTACTGCTTTTGACACCATCTCCCATAACCTCCTCATAGCCAAGCTGACAGTGTACAGTTAGATGAATGGACAGTGAGGTGGATGGAAAACCGGCTGAACAGCCGGGCCCAGAGGGTGGTGATTGATGGCACAAAGTCCAGGTAGAGGCAAGTCACTGGTGGCGTTCCCCAAGGTGTACCCAAGGGCCAGTGCTGTTTAATGTGTTGATTAATGACCTGGATGCTGGGACAGAGTGCACCCTTAGCAAGTTTGCAGACAATGCAAAACTGAGAGGAGTGGCTGAAACACTGAGTGGGTGTGCTGCCGTCCAGAGTGACCTGGATCAACTGGAGAATTGGGCAGCCAGGGATCTCATGAAGTTCAACAAAGGAAATACAAAGTTCTGGTGGTAGGGAGGAATAACTCCAAGCACATGCTGAGGGCTGCAGAGTTGGAAAGCAGCTTTGCAGAGAAGGACGTGGGTGTCTTGGTGGACAGAGCCAGCAATGCACCCTCACAGCAAAGAATGCCAACAGTGTCTTGGGCTGTGCTGGCAGGAGTGTTGTCAGCAGCTTGAGGGAGCTGATCCTTCTCTCTGCTCAGCACTGGTGAGACACATCTGAAGTGCTGTGTCCAGTACTGGGCTCACCAGTACAAGAGAGACATGGACCCACAGTGCTGGGCCACCAAGATGTTGAAGCAACTGGATCATCTGCCAGACAAGGAGAGGGTGAGAGAACTGGGACTGTTCAGCCTGGAGAAAAAGAGGCTCGGGGGGGTCTTACCCATGCGTGTAAATACCTGATGGAAGGGAGTGAAGATGAGGGAGCCAGACTGTCCTCAGTGGTGCCCAGTTACAGGGCAAGAGGCAATGGAAACAAACTAAAAAACCTTGAAATTCCATCTGAATACAAAAAAAGCACTTTTTTTTTTTTAATTGTGGAAGTGGTCTAACAGTGTCAGAGGATATCCAGAGAGGTTGTGGAGTCTCCATCATTGGACATGTTCATTGCCTGACTGAACGTGTCCCTGCTATAGCTCACCCTGTTTGAGTGGGGTGGGGTTTAGGGGTGTTGGACTAGATCCCCAGCAGTCACTTCCAAGTTAAGTAATTCTGTATATGTATAAATATACTGTTTATAGTATTTGTTACTTGAAGTAGAAAAGTAGGAAAGTACAAGAAATCCTTAGGCGGGTAAACAGAATATTTCGTTATTCTCTATGTAGGCAGATCCTATAATTGCTGCTGTAAAAGTTTGAGAATTTATATTTATTTTTTTTTTAAAAAAGGTCTTTCTAAGGTAGCTAACAGTGCTGCTTAAATATTTAATGAATTTGCTTGGAATATCTACCTTTTCCTTCTAAGGTATGTTTTTTTTGCAATTATGAATGTGTACAAATTACTGTTGCTGAATTAACTTGAAAGCTTCAGTTATACATCAGGAACAGAGTATTGAGGTCTCCAGGACACTCAGCATACCCAGACTGTGTTCTGGTAAGTTAGCAGTCTGATTCTTGCGATGATCAGTCCCTAAAAAAGTAATTTCCATCTTCAACTTTCAGTATTTTCAGCTGCTTCTCAGACCAACTTCATACCAAGTATTTTTTTTTTTTTTTGTTAGATTTTTTCTGTTTTATTAAAAGAGTAATAGTTGTTCATCCTCAAGTGCTAGTTGGGATTTGTAAGTGTACAGTTTCATCAGGGTTGGAATATAAAGCATCATAGAACCGTAGAACAGCCCAGGTTGGGAAGGACCCTGTGAGAGATCATCATTCCCAGCTTTTTGTGGGAAAAAGAGCATAGTTGAGATTATCTGTCCACCCTGTCCAATTGCACCTTGAAAACTGCCAGTGATAGGAGCTGTACCACATCCCTGGAGAGTTTGTTCCAGGAATTTATTTTTCTCACTGTAAAATAAATAAATATACACACACACATATACATATACATATATATATGTATGTAAAATTACTGGAATACTGTGGTGAGGTTCCCCTGAGCCTTCTCTTCTCCAGAAGAGACCAGACTCCTTCAGTATTTCCTCATGGAGCCATTTCTCCATCCCTTTGATCATCCTGTGGCCCTGCTTTGGACACTCTGCAGTCTGTCCACATCTTTCTTGAATTGTGAGGACCAGGACTGGACTGTGCTCCAAGTGCAGCGTGACAAGTGCTGGGTAGAGTGGGATGATCACATCTCTGTCTCTGCCAGCGATGCCCCTGCAGGTGCAGCCCTGGATCTGGTTTGCCTTTGTTGCTGCAGTGGCACGCTGCTGACTCAGGTTCAGGTTGTTGTCCATCAGGATGCCCAGGTTCCTCTCAGCAGGGCTGCTCCCCAGCCACACAGGTCCCAGTCTGGACTGGGATCTCTGGTTATTCTGACTGAGCTACAGGACATCGCACTTGTCTTTGTTAAACTTCATGCTTGCTTCTTGCTATCCCGCTCTTACAGCCTGCCCAGGTCTCTCTGTAAGATATCTCTCCCTTCTGACATGTTCACCTCACCACCCAATCTGGTGTCATCCACAAACTTGGTGAGGGTGCTTTCAGTCCCATCATCCACAGAATGTTAGTGATTGGAAAGGACCTCGAAAGATCATCTAGTCCAATCTCCCTGCTAGAGCAAAATCACCTACAGTAGGTAACACAGGAATGTGTCCAGGTGGGTTTTAAAT
>NW_010320521.1:0-10013 GCF_000700745.2 Antrostomus carolinensis
ATAATAATAATAAATAATAATAATAATAATATCCCATCACCAAAACAGCCACTGGTACAAAGACCCGTGGTTGCTGCGAATGTTTTTTAAAGGTCTTCAGTTCTCTGCTGTGACTAGGCCCCGAGTCAGGAGGTAAATACTGCAGGGATCAGCATGGCCAGCCTGCCTGCCTGCCTGCCTGCCTGCCTGCCTGCCTGAGGTTTTGTTTCCAGCGTCGGGACAGCATCCCCTGGCAAACCGACTTTGCTTTTTCCCCTCCCATAAACACTGAAGTTTTGAGGGGGGGGAACTGTGAAGTGAAAAACATACTTGGTGAAAAACATACTTGGTGAAAAATTGCCTGACTGTATCAGCTGGGAATGGTGTGCTGTGCTGTGCAGGGACAGCCAGGAGTGTGTTTTACTATTTATCCGTGTCAGTGACTTTGGTTTTAAGGTGGGAAGTGCAGGTTGTTGTGGTTTTTGTTGGGTTTTTTTAAATTTTTAGTTTTATTTTAACGGAGGACTCAGCTGTGTGATGATGCCTGTGCTGTCCAAGAAATGTGTTCCCTCTATAGAAGCATTTTCTTGCTCTCACTTTCATTTTTGAGGTGGGAAAACTGAACCCTTTTTTATAATCAGTTTAGGTCCATTGTTTTTCTTCAGCTTCCGGCGAGACTCCTTCTTGCCATGACCACAAACGTTGCTTAAATCATGAGACTGTTGACGTTTTACAGATTTGTTTGGGTCAAGTGAAAAAAACCTCTGAAGATTTTGGAGAGTGCTGTGGGAGGACGGACTGTCTGCTGGGTGCTTTTGGCGAGCTTGTTTTATTCTGTAATTCCACCATGTGCTTTATTTAGGGGGAAAAAACCAAACCCAAGTGTGAAGGTGCTGTCGTTACAAAGTCAGCGGGGTGGTGGTGAGTAAAACTGTTGCTCAGGGGAAATTTTGCTCAGTTTTGAGTGATGTGCCAAGTGTTACAGTGGGAACTCCGGCCAGCGCGTGCGTACGGAGTCGGCGCTCAGCTGATCTTCCCAGCAAGGTGCTGGTTTGTCTGGAAAGAGAGTTGTTTTTTTTTTTTTTAACAGGTTGAAGGGCTGAAGTTTGCTTTGGTTTGGGATCAGGAGTGTTCCTGGGCTTTCTAAAACACTTTATTTTCAAATAATTATTAAAAGCATCATGGAGGGACTTGAATACTTCTCCGGCGTGGTTGAGGGTGAGCTTGGTGATGGTTTGCAAGAGCGGCTGTGTGTCGTAGCTGAGACAGGAGGTCACCGTTGCTTTGGGGTGAGTGTTGTCACAAAAACACCTGTGAGGGATGAAGTTTGGGCTTAACTCTACCTAAAAATGAGAAGCCTTGGAAGGAATGGGCAAGAACCTAAAAGAGCTGGAGGTGTTGTGGCAGAGTGTCCCATCATGAGGACCCAACTGGATGCCCAGAGGTGTGGAGAACGGAGGAGCGTTAGGTGGACATGACAGGTTGAAGTTCTAAAGGTAGGGAGGTTTAAATGAGATAGTTTAATTTTTATTTATAGCCATGCCCGTGTTGAAAACATTGTGTTGAACCAATATTGCTCCTTAACTTTTAAACTAAGAATCTCTCCTTGTGTTCAACACAGACATGGTGTTCTGGATACCTTTTGGGTAGAGCTGTGTTCAGGTGTCCTGGCTGGTTTTTTTTATTCCTCTACCCAAACCTGTGTGTGCTTCCAGATAGTAAACAAAAGCTGTTACCTTTTCTAAGCAAAAGTGAGGCTTGGGGAGCATAGTTCACCTGTGATTTATCAGAGTGCAGAGGGTCATCTGAGTTCAGCCTTATTTTTAGCTCCGTTTGCTTTCTTTTTTATTGTTTTGTTTTGGTACAACTGTTATCTTACAGCAGGTAAAGTGTAGTTGCAGGTTTCTTCTGGCAACTCAGAGTGAGCAGATCACTGCAGGTTCTCCTCACGACAACACGAGAGGTTATTTATTGATGGGAAGGATTATTATATGTTAATGGGTAGATTGAAGCTCTGACTTGGGCTTTTGAAACTAGAACAGCTTCCGCACGGTGAACTTTTATGTCTTTGGAAGAATGTGTGGTTTTAGTACTTAATACATCATGAAATTAAATGGTTATAATTGAAAAAAAAAAGAAGAATTAGATGGGAGAGCTGTACAGGAAAAAAGGACTGTTTACTTCATGTGTGCTTGTAGAAAGGCATCAGCAAGGGAAAAGAAAAATACAGGAGGAAGAAGGGATTTTTCTTTTAAAAGTTATTTCTTGAAGCAAAGTGAAGCTGGAGAGTGATGGGCATGAAGAACAGAAATGTTTTGATGGGCGTTTCATTCTGTTATGTGTTGAATAGGAAGTTATTGGAGCTGCTGTAAGAAAAGACAGAGCTTTGAGAGAATTTCCTTAACACAGTAGCTTCAAGAAGTTAAATTTTCTGTGTAAAAGTAATTTTGTGGTGAATTTTGTGGTGAATTTTGTGGTGAATGTTCAATCAAACCTGATTTCAGGCAGAAATGATGCTCCAAAGTTGTCAGTATTGCAAAATCCTCCAGTTTGATTCTGACCCTCATTTGGGAGGGAGGGACAAGGGAGGGTGTGACTGTGTCGCTGTGACACGACACGCAGAGGGATGTTATCAAAAATAAATCCCCATTTTCCCACCTGTGCTGTTGACTTTCAGCCTGCTTCTCAGGAATAAATTCCAGATGAAGTTGATTGCTGGAGTGAGACTTTTTCCATAAAAATTTAAAATAATGCAGACTCCAGGCTTTTTGCTTTTAACTCGATGGTACTTCTGGTGTGTGTTAAACTTACTCTGTGTTTCTTTACTCTCCCTCATGCTCCCACTTAAGATTAAAGTATTTTTTTTGTACCTGTTATAAATTACTCTTTAAAAATTCCCCGTGCTGGGAATAAATTTTGTGGATCAATATAATTAGGTCACTATAGTTTCTTCCCAGCCCAGACATGGCCAAACATTGCGCTCCGAAGGACAAACAGATTGATTTATGTTGAACTGGGGTAATGTTGCATGTCCGCTAGCTCTTCAGGGTTAATTTAACACTGTACCTCGGAGCCAAATTAAAGCTGTCTTGGGCTCTGGGTTGGTGTCAGTAGGTTTTTTGTTTTCTTTTCTAAACTTCCTTGCGTTTGGAAGGAGTTCAGCTTCCTGGTTGGTGATGGTCTCTGTGCAGAGACCAGGAAACTTGACCTCAATATATCACCGGAGCTGTTCCAGTGTGGGATTGAGTATCTCTGGACATGAGTATTTTCCAGGTTATGGCAGCGGGGCAGTGGTGGTGGGTTCAGGATGGGTTTTAACAGGAGGTCATTTAAAATCTTCCTTTTCTTCCCCTGCTTTAATTCTGTTTCTGAGAAGGAGAGAGGAAGGGTCAGCGTTTGGGGGGATTTCTGTGTGAAGGACGTGATGGAAACTTGGGTTTTGCTAACGTTGTGATCGAGTGTCTGCTGTAGTTTTTCCTGAGTTGTTTTAGCTAACTGTGCTGTAGTCCCTTTCAGAAAGCACTGTGCTGGTTCCTGCTCTGTTGGGTGGCATCTTCTGAATGTGAACAGCTTCCCAAAAACCCGGGATAATGGCAAGGAGTACAGGATCACTTTCAGGAGTGTAAGAGACTGTGTCTGAAGTCGGGGTGAGTTTCTGGCAGCGCTTACTCGGTGTGCGGCTGTGGGCCAGGTTGTGCCGTTGGAGTAGGCCTGTGCTGCTAATCTTCTAGTTAAATTAAGACCATTAAGGAGGATCTGGGTGTGTTGAGTTTTCCGTCTTCTCTTAGTGAGCAAAGAGTTGAGCTGGAGGGGAAAGTGCCCGAGGATTTTGCCGAGGAGAACATCTTCAGCATGGGCTGAAGGAGTGAGGGTCTCTGGGTTGCTGTGATACCCTCTGGGAGTTTGGAGCCAACGCCATCTCCCCTCCCTGCTTCCTTCCATTACGAGTGGCTTTTCTCCAGAGTATGCAATGCAGCATCTCTCTGGAGTTTATGTGGTGATGACTTTGAAGATGAGGACCCAGGGATTAGGAAGCTACTTGGGCGTAGAAGTCGGCGTGAAGAGCGTGATCGTGGCTTTTGTGTAGAGTGCCGTGTCTCCCTGTGCCTTGAGTGGACCAGCTCTGGCTTCTGGGCAACTTTGACATTGAACTGGAGCTAAAAGGAGAGCACAGTTGGAAATTCTCTTCCAGATGCCAGTGGCAGCTACTCTCAAGGAAGGGTGTTCGGAGCGTTACGGTCATGAAAGGGAAGGAGTGGTGAGAGGTGGGAAGGAGGCTGAGATCAGAGGTTTTCCTTGCTCTCTGGTTTTGAGTTCAGGAGGGAACTTTCTGAAATTGTGGCCGGATGAAGGGAAAGAAGAGGCAGTGGTGTTGCCTGAGAAGTGTTCCCATTTAGAGGTGTCTGAAGCTGTGGAGATCATACATCTCAGGAGGGGATGTGGCAGGAGAGAGGCTTCTGAAAACACCGAGACTTTCCCTGCTGCTCTGTGGTAGTGGCTTTTCTGCAGGGGAGGAACAGGCACAGGTTTGTGAGCTTATTGCCAAAAATTTAAGTGCTTTTAGACCTTGCTGCCATCTCCCCTGTTGATGTTCCCCAACCTTGGCACATCATAGCGTTCTTTCAAGCAGAAATAGATTTAATTTATTTAATGACAAAAGCTAATCATGTTATAGCTCAGATATGTCACTTTACCAGCTTTGTAAGATTTTTGTGGTGAAATGTCTTGGAGAAAACCATTCTTCCAAAAATGTGATCTCAGATAGCTTAGTTTCTTCTCATGTCTGAGGACGTGGTTGTGTAGGTTCTCTGGCAGAGGTATAAGGGAGAAGCTTACTTTAGCCATTTGAATATATATATATTTAATGTGCAACACTGATTTTGGAACAGAGTTTGTGTTTTTATCTATGGTAAGATGTCGAGAGAATAATAGGAGACTTAGGACAAATAACTTCCCTTTTAGATGTTGGGATGTAGAAGGATTTTCATCTGTAGAAGGATTTTCAGCTGTGTGTATGAGTTTTGTCCCTCATCTTGGGGCTGAAAGGCTCTTTCATGTGTTAGCAAACGTGGGGATTTGTTGGGCTGGTGCTTCTGCTCAGGTTTTGTTTTGTAGTAAGAGTGAGCAGTGAAGATCTCTCTTTAGAAGTCGTAGGTAACCTATATTTTCTTTTTCTCCTTAATCCAGCCATTTCAGGGCTAGTCAACTGTCAAGTTTAGTTGTGTGGAAATCCGCTAATATGATTAGAGTTGCTGGAATTTTTACTCCGGGGAATTATAGATGGGGTTGTATCGCTGTTTTACAGGCATTTCTTTAGTAGGAAACTTTATCTGTGACTCGAATATGTCTGTTAGCAATTGCAGAGGCTTTACTGGAGTGGATGGGGAAGAGAAAAGTGGTGTTTGTTACGGGGCGTGAAGATGTGGGTGGACAAGTCATGTGCTCCGTGGTCTGGAGGAACCAGGGGAACTCATTTTTCTTTATATGAGGGAATGTAGTTGGTGTGACTTCTCGTAGTGCTGTGTTTTACTCTGGGTGAGAATTTCAAGCACTTTTCCTATGTACAGCTTGCCTTTCCAAACTCTGGGCTTCGTTTTGCCTCTCAAATAGGAAATGATGATGTGGAACAGCTGGAAGAAGAAAATAGAATGGGTTTTCTTAAAAAAGAAAAGGATCAAAGGGAGGAGAGCAAAATAAGCTTTTAGGCTAGTGAAATTTTCTAGTACATGTTATTCTTATGTTTTATTATATACGTTTGGAAGATGTCCCAGAACGCGCTCTCTCTCTTTCGTAGTAGGTGATGGCACGCTGTTGCTGATGGGACTTGAGTCAAATTGCTGCTGGGCTTGTAACTAGGTTAATGGGACAGCATCCTTTTTCTTTCCTGAAAGGAAAATTACGTGCTCTGTGTTCTGATTGTACCCTAAGACTTGTTTTTACCTTTGGTTGTTGTGCGGTTGTCTGAGGTGGAGAGAAAAGGAGAAGTTTCCCCACACGAAGATGGTATCAGATTTAAATCAATTCTGCTACCAAAAATAATATGTTTCTGCTCTTAGTTGTAACACTTTTGTGTATCCTTCATCTGAATGAGAGTTCAAATATGTTTAGAGCTTTAAATAGGCCTGAAGAAAAGCAAAGTGGCTTCTGAAATGTGCATTGTGAAAGAAAAACACATCCAGTCCTTGACCGATACCGGTAGCATTCTCCAAAACCCTCAGTGAAGTGTTGAAATGGGTTAGGACTTGTCAGGCTGCACAGAGCAGCTGCTGCTTTCCAACTGGTTGAACTCCACAGGAATGAAACTCCCAGGCTCTGGAGTAAGAGTATCTGCATGGGAATTACTCACAGTCACAAACATGAAGATCATCCACGCTCTTACCAGAGGAGTGGACTGCATGTGGGGCTTCCTCAGGGTGGTAGGAAAAGAAATCTCAGTGCCCATCTTTGGGTTTGCTCTTGATTTTGTGAAAACACTGAGTAAGGAAGAGTTAATGCAATTAAAGATCTTAAATAACACAGATTTTCCTGAGTTTGGAAAGCCTTTGAGAGGTGGAAACTAATAAACGTTGCAGGATTCTCTCCTGGTGATTGTATATTTGTTTGTGTCTCGGTTTGATTTCCACGTGAGAGTGACTGTGTGTGAGTTACTGAATTACCGAGAGCAGTCACATTTCAACGGCTGCCTTGCTGGTGGCATTTGAAAATCCATTTGAAGTAATGCTATGGCTGTGCTAATAGTGGTCTGAAAAAGAGATTTCTCTCTTTTATGTGTTATTAAGAAGTCGTAGAAGTTACTGTGCATTGAAACCAGCGTTTTTCTGGGCTGGTTTTGTTCTTTGGCCAAAAAGCAAAAGTGACAGAAGTCTTCAGTCTTTTCAGACTAAGCAGGAGACTCTTCCTGTAAGCATCAAAGGGAAAGAATTTGTAGTGATACTACTTACAACTTTGTGTTTTGTTTTTTTTTAATTAGTCTTTGAAAGGCTCCTGACTTCCTGAAAAAAGGACATGTCCATTAAAACAAATATAAAATAAAGTGCATTCCCACTGATCAGTGAGACCAAGCCCTTCTGCCCTTGGACTACCATGAGATCTTCTGCAGGACTATCAAGTCTGATGGGAAATTTGTAATGAAATCTGGTCTGAAAACTTTCTGGAAGTCTTAAATTCTTGTTTGTGGTGATGTACAGGGTGCTTTAGGCTTGAGACAGGATGCTTTATTTTGCAGCGGGTCAATATATCGTCAGTAGATATAATCAATATCTGTATTATCTTTGAAAGGGAATTCAGCAGGGTGCTATAGCTGAGGATCGATACCACTTATGGGGGGGACGTGGGGGAGTCAAGAACTGACATCAACAAGCATTTAAAGTGTGTTTGTTGTGACTTTTAATGTGAAATTCGTGGTGCATCTCAAACTGGAGGACGGTGGGAAAGGGATTTCAGCCAGTGGCTCCTGCCCAGTTTGGAGAAGGCTCTTTGGGATGTGCTGTTTCTTGAGCTGGTGAGACATCTGAGTTCACCTTGCTGTAGAGTATAAAGTCAGTTTGTGTCACCTTTTCTCACCAGTGCTCACACAGGTATAAATACTGGTTCCTGGACGGTCTCTCTTCAAATACTTGACTTTTCTGGGCTCTGCTTTTTGTATTTTAGATTTGCAAAATGCAAGTAATTCACCTGTCCAACCTGTCTGCAACTTGGGTTTTAAGTTTTCCTTCAGCATTGTGCTATAAAGTAGATTTCAAAGTGCTTTTCTATTTGTCTCTTCAAAAGAAGAAATCATCTGATTTTTGTTGATATGCAGATATTGCAAAGTGTAATTTTCGATGAGCTTAAGCTGTTCACCTTCATTGTATCAATTACATTTCCAAAATGCTCTTTTTTAATTTAAAAAAATATTCATTTGTACAGATAAACTACTTTATGTTTAAATATTTGGTTCTGAGGTTGTGCACTGAGTTTAACTTGAAATAATTCCCATTTTTCCCCCAAAAATACTTAACATTTTGTTGCCCTGTCTGTGGCAGTGGTACCTGGATTGCAGGCGTTCACCGAAACAATTGTTGCCGGCACTTGGCACGCTCCCCATCGCTGCTTGCTGAAGCCAAAGCACACTTTATCCACTCAGGCTGACATTAAGATCATTAAAGAAATGAATGAATTGTACTGTCACCAAATTCCCTTTCTGGCAGCTGAAGAACATGTGAATTTTATAGCCGAGACCTCTGTCCAGAATGTCTTATTGAATGGCCTGGATGTCAGGAGTGGGAACAGGCAGCAAAAAGCTTTCTAGTAAAATATCTGTGCCTTAAATGAGAATTACAGTGTGGAATGGTGTAAAAGCCTGAACTACCAGACATCTGATCATCCAAGATGAGTATTAATCAACCTGTGAAGGACGTGTAGAAAGAAACTGGAGCACGGCAATAAAACAGGAGACCAGAGAGAACCGAAGAGGAGCGGAGAGCTGTTTCTCCATCGGCAGCGCAGGTCGGTCTTGCTGTTTGAAAGGAGTTTGTTGGGGGAAGAATGCAGCCAAGCTGGGAAGTGTTGAAAGCAGGGATAACTCTTGATCTCCATCAGGGAGTTTGAGGTCTCGCTGCTTAAGTTAAAATGCTAAAAGGTCACTCAGGGTTTGGAAGATCTTGGAGAAATCTGCTGAACTTCCACCTCTGGGAGGAGAAGGTTGAAAATAGTTGCTCAGAGGGGGAGAGCTCACTCGTCAGGCTTGGGTTGTTTTTTCTGGTGGTCTAACTCCATCCATGTTTTTATTATGTTGTACTTAAGCTGGTGTTTTTGCTTAGGAATAGGGGACATAAAAGATCTGTAGCACCCACACTTGCTGCAGCTGGGTCAAAAATGTCTCTGAATTGCAAAGGAAAGAGCAGAAGTGTGTTTTGACCAAACAGTTTGGTGAATGCATGTATAAGTGTGTATCTGCAAATCATATCAGAGATGCTCTGCACTAGAGATAACATAAATGTTTGATTTGGTCCATTTCTATTCTGAAGTGTAGCAAAACATCAGCGTTTAAGACCAAGTTCAGTCATAGAATGGTTTGGGTTGGGAGGGACCTTAAAGCTCATCCAGTTCCAACCCCCCTGCCAGCAGCAGGGACACCTTCCACTAGACCAGGTTGCTCAAAGCCTCATCCAACCTGGCCGAGAACACTTCCAGGGAGGAGCAGCCACAGCTTCTCTGGCCAACCTGGGACACTGTCTCACCACCCTCACACCAAAGAATTTCTTCCTCACATCTCATCTCCATCTCCCCTCTGCCACTTTCAAGCCATCACCCCTTGTTCTCTCACTCCCTGCCCTTGGCCAAAGTCCCTCCCCACCTTTCTGGAGCCCCTTCAGGTACTGGGAGGTCACTATAAGATCTCCCTGGAGCCTTCTCTTCTCCAGACTGAACAGCCCCAACTCTCTCAGCCTGTCCTCACAGCAGAGCTGCTCCAGCCTTTGGATAATCCTTGTGGCCTCCTCTGGACTTGTTCTAACAGGTTTCTTGTGTTGAGGGCTCCAAACTGGATGCAGTACTCCAGGTGGGGCCTTACAAGAGTGGAGTAGAGCGGGAGAATCCCCTCCCTCAAGATGATGCTTCTTTCATGTTGGAGCAAATCCTTTTCTTAGTCTTCTCTTCCTCCCCTCCCTGTACCTTAGTGTTTGTGTTGATTATGGCTGATCTGATAAAAGGGACCTAAACTGGCACTGGTGACCATTGCGGTCCTCGGTGCGTCCTTATTCATGTTTTAACAGGTGATGTCACTCATTACCATGGTGATGATGAAAGCCAAGTGATTGTGTAATGATGTTCATAGTCCCTGAAGACCTGCTATGAATACAGGGATATTGCAGTTAAATGGGGGGTTTATATTCATCAGCAGAGGAGTGGTCCTGCCTGCTGCTGTGCTCAGAGCGTCCTGGCAATGCCAATGGTCCTGAGCAAGCAGAAGGCAGGGACAGGTCCTGAAACTCCCATTTCTTTTCCATCTGGGATAGCACATCAGGTAGATCTTCACCAACTGCAAGCCGGGC
>NW_010320522.1:0-5499 GCF_000700745.2 Antrostomus carolinensis
ATCTAGTTTAAAGCTCTGTCAATGAGCCTCAGCTCCTCAGCTACTAATTTGTCCTCTTCTGGAGTTTAGCTCTAGTTTGGGTAATTTCCAGGAGCTGGAGGGAGCCAAAGGATGCACAGTGTAGAAAAGGGGGTTTCTAGCTGCTAGGGCTGGGAGAGTCAGGACTTTGGCTGAATAGTCCTGAGATTCTCACTAGCCCTATTTTCCATCTGCTGCACAATCACTTCTGCTGACAGTTTCCGATTACATTTTTTCCCCTTTGGGAACCAGTGGGAGGCAGGGAGGAATGGGGTATTGAAGCATTACAAGCCTGTAGCAGAGCTGTCAAGGAGGTTATGACAGCACTTTGCAGAGGAGCTTTGCTAACAGGCAAGTGGGATGGGTGCAGCCGTTTGCAAACTGGAGGAAGATCCACTGGTGCCTGTGGGAGAAGCAGCACACCATAGCAGGACCCTTGCATTCTGCAGAGTAATGGGTTCCCTGAGGAGAGCAAGGGCATGTGCAGGGACGAATATGTCCATTTTCAAACACTTCATAGCCCTGAAGAGAGGTTTTCTCATTCTCTAAAGGAGAGCAAGCAATTTTGCACACTTCTTATTTCTTTCCCCAAACTCCAAAGCCCACTGGACTGGGATCATGGGCTATGACATCATCACTTGGTAATGAGGAAGAGTGACTCTCACTTGGATCCTTTATGAATTGTTAGGCAGCTGGAGTCATTTAACAAACATGCTTTAATAAGAAAAGTGAACAGGTCATAGAATTTGGTCACTGCACAAGCAATACCAACACACAAAACATCATTAAAAATGATGTATACATAGCTATATAAACTCACACAGAGTTCTGTTCCTCACCTCCTACCATGAATAAAACAAAACATGCAGCAAGAAAACTTTATCTGGAAGACTCATGCTATAAATTAATTTTTTTTTCAAACAGTAAGAGTGAAAGCTGAGGTTTAGTAGAATGAAGCAACATACTCAATATGACATAATAGTTCAGAGGCAGCACTGGGAACAGAGTAAGACAACTCCAGATTAGGTGGGTATGTAAATTCAAACATAGCAATTCCCCGTTTTAGGACTGAGACCCTAAATAGTATCAAGATCTTGGAAACAGCAGTGGAGTGGCAATCACAAGCCCAGCCTCATGAAAAGAAATGTCTCAAACTGCTGGCTTAAAAGGACTTAAAAATGGCTTAGCACATGAAGGAAGCTTAGAGAAAGCTCCAGGCCTGGTGATGAGATGCATGCCAGTGTACACCTCTATTCTGTTCCTATACATAGGCATTTTTCTTGCTGCAGTACACAAGTCCTGTCTTACAACCTTGACTCCCACAGCGCTGCTCTTGTAAATGTTTCAGACCTCCTCTGTGACATACTTTCTCCAATTCTCTCATTCTCCCTCTCTCTTCTTCTGTCTGGAAGGCAGGGGAAAAAGAAGCCTAATCTATTTCAAAGATGTACATTTAAAACACCATCTACGCTTAAGCCTTTTAGGCCAAGAATCTGTTATGGGTTTGGTATCAGATGCAGGCTAACAGACTCCTGATTTCTAAATGTCAGTAATAGCAAACTGAAAACTCTATTGCTGCAGTTTTCAAAGGAACGATTATAAAAATAGTTGAAGAAAAAAATTTTAGTACAGCCTCTGCAAGAGACCTGAAATTGGGTAGTCTATGTAGGGAACCATTTGAACTCATCTCCTTGTATGATCAACCCTTTTAGGACCTGGCCCCTAAATTTTTGTAACCTTAGTGGTGCCATTTATGTTTCCACAGGGAAGAACTGGGTATGTTACAGTAAAACAGTTCTAAAAGCAAGAAACAGAACAGTGAGGAAAGAGTTTAAAGTTGTGACTATTGAAGCTATAAAGGCTGGAGACTGCTCCAGCTGACACAGACTCAAGCTGCCTTCTGTGAAGGCAGTTAGTGACAACTGTGAAGGCATGATTCACATACATGAAAAGGCCTTGTTTTGATGGCCTACAAGACATCCGTCATAAAACAAGAAAAAAGCCAAACACAGCGTTACACCCTTACCGAGGCCTCCTTGGTGTTGGTCTCCTCTGATGCTGATTTTGCCACCTTCTGGATGATGGGAGCAATGTTTGTTGGCCCATACAGCTGCAGCTTGGGAAGGCAGCTCTGATAAGCCTCCACAACACCTTGTATTCCTGTCATGAAAAGCCACACAAAAGGCAAATAAATGCGGAGCACATCACCAATATAATCCTTGTTTAAAATGTAAATAAAAGGCAGGTTCCTAAGGAATACATTCAAGATATCACATGATTAACAAGGACTGACAACTTCAGATAATTTCTGAGAAGCTGTCTCTAGCTGCCTTGAATCTAGTTTGTAATATAGAATTCATTATGTGCTTCTCCTTTCCAGCAGCTTTTAAGGTCTATTTTCCAGGTATCAGCTTGCAATGCCATAGCTTCTGTCCTTCTCAAATCAAGGGGTAAGTGATCACTTCCTTATCACCAGCTAAGATTCATGCTAAAAGAGTAGACACAAGTTAAAAACAATTCAACATTTCTCTCTCCTCCTTCAGATAAATATTTATTTCTGCTTATCATGGTAGTTACCAAGAAATTTGCCCTTTGTACTTGCAACCTAGAGCTGTCAAGGAACTAAAATATCTTTTATATCTGACTTCCCTGTGCTAATAAAATAATTTTTCAGGGTGAATTTGCATAATTGCTCACAGATTGAATTCCACTATGACCAAAAGCTGTGAAATCTTGGAAGAAATAGCAGGATGTTTTGCAGTCTACAGAAAAATTAGCCTTAGTCACGAAGTTTTGATGGAGAACTAGCTATTTTTGGCTTTTTCATCATAGAATATATAGCCAGACCAGGGGAGAATAGACTTAGGCTGACACACTTGACAGATCACAGCATGGAAATTGGTATTTTCAGTCATCAAGAAGGAGGATTTCTTGAAGTGATGCACATTAGCCTCTGCATTCAGAACTCCCAGATTTACCAGACCCAAAGCATTGGAGGTCTAAAGTTGGAAAGAAAGTTATAGACTGAAGAGCTTTGTAAGGGATGCTGAAGAATGAAATTACTTCAATAAGATCCTAAGCCAGTTTCAGTTTGCATTGGGACTAGCTCACTCATGAGGTTTTACTCAATCACAGCGAGCTGTAACTGCTTTACAACAATACACCTGAACCTCCTGTGAAAAAATGGTGAACAGAGTCTTCTCTCTTTATAGATAGTTACAAACATTTTCCATTGCAATGCTCACAGACAAAAGAACATGCTCCAATTATAGCTATATTGGCTAAAATGTAATGTTACAAAATTTCCCTTGCTAATTCCATTGACTAAATTACATATTGCAAAACTAACCTTTTGCTAACTCCCAGTTCACCTGCTAAGGATTTCATTACATATACTTACTGATCTTGCATGAAGGCCTCATAAATCTTCCCTAAAATGATGACAAGATACACTGTAGTTTTTTTCTTGTGCATTAAAATAGTATGAGATAAACCTTACTCCCTGCATTCCACACAGATTTAGTGTAGTTTGTGTCAGAAAGCTGCTTTTGTCTTAGAAAGAAACATGCTCTAGAAACATAATTTCTTGTTCGCTATCTCAGATTAATATATTTTAGAAATATCTACGCTCCTTATATATTCAAATACAACAAGATATGTGAGTGTCTTACTTTGTAGCTTACTTTTCTTGAACTCCTTTATTTTATGGATAGCCAACACTAATTTTTATTCACAATTCAACTCTTTACATTTTTAATTGGAATCCACTTTCAATAGCTCTGATGAAATACAATGTATGCATATATATATGGGTTTAAGATGTATGTAAAATGCATGCATGTGTAGAAGCATTCAGTCAAACTAGAGGTTGTCACTCTTCCTCAGACAATAAAAGACTAGGTATAAGACTATAAATATACTATAAATATGATAAATATAAGGCTATAAATACTAAAATTTTCAAGAATGGTAATGGCAACAGGGGAGGAAAGGTGAGGAAATTTGTATTCTATGAATTCCAGTCACCATCATATCAATACACAGTCCTTATTCAATATAGCATGATTCTTCACACTACCTTGTGCCAGTGAAAGCTCCACTACTTCCATAAAGAAAGAGATTTCATTCCTCAAAAGCAGATAAGATGCATACTTTTTATAATGGATCCAACCTCTGTTTCTTGGTTTAAAGCCAGATACTCTTCAGCAATTTTCCTTTGTTTTCTAGCAAGTATGCTAAATATTACAAGGAAAAATATTGTGGTCACTAAGCACTTTATCTCTCTCAATCTTGCATCCTCTCTCCACATGATATGCTGGTGTTACTGCTCTCTGTGTCACCTAATACAGTCAAAGCATCTAGAAAACATCACAGAACAACTGCTGGTGGGAAGTAATCAAACATCCATGACAGGCAGGTGATGAGAAAGCTGCAGCAGATTATTAAACAACTAGTTTTCTGATGTGCCTCCTTTTCTTGCTTTCATCCAGATGGATATTATTTTAAATGGTATCATTTAGGACAAAAAGAGTGCTTTTTATATCTTGTAGATGCAGGTGCAAGCACTGCTAGATTTCTTCCCTGGCTGCAACCATCTTTTTATGTCTTCTTAGCCCTAAAACTCCTTTAACGTGATGGATTACCTTATCAGATAACTGAATATTATGCAAAGAACCAAATAAAGTTTAAAAACATAACAATATTAAGTGACGTAAGCCAACACAAAGCTCATAGAGCAGCTCCTTCCTTTTTTCTAACCTCCTCTCATTTCCATTGTTACATTTTATTTTGCATGCATAGTATGGTATGGATAGTAAGTTCTTTACTTGCAGAGGGTTTGTCTGTCCAACCTCTGACCTGCTGCTGGCACTATATAGATGAGACAGCCTTTTCAAGTACCAGTCAATCAATACAAATCATTATGTAACGATGTCAGCATGATAAAAAAATTAGCCTTGGACTCAAAAGAGGCAGCAAAAAAAACACAGCTAAAAAATGTGTTCTTTGCATAGAGTGCTAGGACTTCTTTTTTTCTGAAGGTCAGAAATGTCCTGCATTTAGATTGGGAAACAAAGCTGTATTTGAATACTACATGCAGAATATGTTATCACCTAATACTGACCATTGTTAACTGAGAATCTCTTTTAAACAGATCAGGCCCTGTGTAGACATCAATGTATCCGTGCTCAAAAGCAGGCAAGCTAACTACATTTTAAAACATGATGGTCCAGACAAAATTCTGAGGTCTGTTTTACTTCCCCACCTCAATCCCACACTCTCACTGTGACTAAAATCTCAACTTCAGTCTGGCTCACAAGTTTACAGGCACATCTAGATGCATACATGTAATTTCAGCTTCTTTGAACTCCATAAAAGCAATGTACAAAGCTGTGTGAACACATTAGGCAGCTGCAGGACTGATGCCAAATTACATTTCAAGCATATGACCTGCAGAGGCTGGAGCAGTCCAACAATCCAAGC
>NW_010320522.1:5513-15558 GCF_000700745.2 Antrostomus carolinensis
TGAATGCCTACTGAACCGAAAGCAGAGGCCTTTTATTAAAGAAGCATGAACTCTGAATTCTTCTAATGTCTCTTTCACTTGAATTGCCTGTTCTCTCTTCTTTTCCTCATTTCATTTCTCGGCATCTTAATTCTCATCCTGAACATATTCTGCTGACCATGCCTGAAATAATAAGACTGAGAAGGGCTGAAAGGAGCAGCTAGAAAATTTGAACAGGGAGAGCATTTTGAAGCACCCATTTCAGTGTTTGGAAGGTAGCAGAAGGATAAGGAAGAATAACAAGAATAAGAACAAAATTTTAGACAGCAATGATCATCTGACCGACTCCCAAATAAAGCGTTAGCCTGGGATTGCTTGCTAGACTGTTTAGAGATTATTGTTCTGTTATTCTCACTTTTTACAAAATGTGTGAATTGTGGCAGGAGATTCTAGAAAGACAGCATCAGTTACTGCAGACCTCAGTTACAAATACAAGGCATACAGCAAAATTTGCTACATGAACGTGGCCTCTGACTACCGAGGATTAGTGATCATTGCTAGAACACGTCAGTATCTAACTCTATGTTGAAACAGCCTCTTGCTGCATTCGCTGTCATGAATTTATGATTTCTTCTATTACAGCAGTCCCCAGCTGCTGCCCTGACTGACTCTTTGGTGCCAGACATCACTGGGCTGACTTGCAGCAGGCTGCTGTTGCTATAGGTCTGGCCAAAGAACTGGCTCTACACAGAGGGAATCTTGGATCACAGAGGTGCACAGCGTGCTTTTCTGTGTCCTGCCCTTCTTAGCTGCACAACCTATGATGTTGCTGTAGCTGAAGATCTGGAATGAATCTGGAAAACACGGCTTCAATTTTCAGAAATGCTATTGATTTGGAGAAGTTCAAGTGCTGAAGTCCAACATTGTGTACTTTCAAAGGGACCTGTTTTTCAGGAAATTAATGTGTGGCACTTTCTAAAGCAAGCCTGATGGCTTGGAATCTATCAGGTTTTGAAACTCCTGGCTCTTTTCTTTAAAAAACACTTTAAACAATACTCAGGGGGTACAATAAAAAAAATACAAGCACATTTTGCATGCAGCAGAAATACGGCAATCTGTCCTAATGTGAGTGTTACCTGCACATTCTGGATTGTCTTCATTGAAATTGATTGCAAAATCATGAGAGACCTGCAGAAAAATGGAAAGAAGAGAAGAAGACTGTAGTCAGAAAAATTATTCCAAGAGGACTTGTGGTTAAATACCCTTTACATTCTTTATGTGTTAAAACAGAGATCTTTTCAAGCTTTCAACCATTAAGTGTGAAATACAGTCCCAGCTGGAACTCCTTGCAGAAACAAAGTAAGAAAACTGGAGTCAAACTTGTCAATAACAACAAGAAAACCAAGAAAAAAATAGCACAAAGAAAAACCACAAAAGTACATAAAAAATTACATAAATATGGTGTCAGGACTGGGCTATCAATGCCAGCCACAGAAGAGGGATCTATTGCTGAGGAGATTTAAATGCCAGCTCTCCCTAGCTGAGCATCTCAGATTGCAAGGGAGAGAAAGCAGGTTGTGGTACAGCACTGACAGCACAAGCTCAGGCCCCTTCTGAATCCTGCCTTCCCATGGGTGAGCACCTCCTCATTTGAAGGCCATAGGATTACTGGGAAAATAATTTATTCTCCAAAGAGATCAAGGAAGTCACCCAGACCCACTGTGAAATAATAATGTAAGAAATATAAGGAGTCTAAGCTGGTTAAGAAATTAGATTAGGCTGGGAGGGAAATTAATAAGAAAAAAACTGAAATTTTTTGTGAAATCGCTAAAATTTAGTGAATTTCCTCAAATTTAGTGAATATCCCATTCTCTCTCACTCTGTCTTAATCTGTCTGTAATAAAATACCACAGAGCTATTTTCTAAGAGAAATTACTGTGAATACAAAAAAGTTGCTGATTTTCTAGTAAAACAATGTATTGTAACTTTAGTGGACTGGTAAAATACAAGACCTCTGTATGTGCAAATAATGCAAGGCAATGCAAGTCTTAGGTTCCAGGATTCTTCTACATGTCTGCCACTTACTTAAAGAGATCTGCATCCACAGCACAAATCTGTTGGGACTGAAATTTCTTCAGATGCTCTTTTCTGGTTTTAAGGTTTCTTCTTGCCTGCATTTTTTCCAGCAAAACTCTTTTCTTTGATCACTGAGAAGGCTTGATTCCTTGTAATCCCTTCAGCGCTGAAGCTCAGTCTCTTACTTCTCCTGTTTGTCTTAAATTGTCTTGAATGAAGCCCAGCTTTGTGTTGCAACGCAGAACATATATATACAGTTTTGCAAAAAGTAGATATGGCTGAGAGTTAAGCAGGCGATTTGCGTAATTCGAAGTTGAATTTAGGTATATCATCCCAAGTGCATGAAAGCATTTGTATAGCTAACTCCAATTACACACCTTTGAGATTTTATAGATCTCTGTAGAACCTTCAGAAGTGCCAACAGTCCAAGTCATATGGAAAGCAACCTTTTACTCCCTGTACAATGGAACCTGGATTATTTGCAGAAACAGATTTGTTTGTTGGATGTCACTATTTTATTTGCTCGTTTAGATGACTTAACAGCACAGCACAGAAATTGGTCTGTGACGAATAGACCAATAGATCAAAGATGTGATTACAGAGAAGCTTCTGTAAAAGTGAAGTGGTACAAGTTGGCTAATTATTGCCAAAGAGAGCTTCTCATAGAGAAATCAAATTTCCCCAACATATGCTCACCACAGTGATGTCTACCATTACTTATTAAGAGGTTAAATAAAGCAGGACTTCTACCGTAATGGGAAAGGATGGAAGCAAAAATTCAGTGAAGAGTCTGCAGCCAGCTCAGCCCAGCCAGGAGTTTGCTATGTCTACACCAAGCATCGATTGCCTCTTACAAAAGGTTTTACGTGGGCCATTCAGGCTACCCTATTCAGCCGTGGAAGATAATGCTGATGTATGTTCCTCGCTGAGCAGGCACAGAAGAGCAGGGCTGTCAGATACGCTTCAGAGGTGTTCCCGAGCCCTCCTGTCCAGCTGCACTGCATGTCTCTTGGCACACTTTGCCCAGCTGGTATCTGCCAGTCTCGTGACCAACTGCAGGCCAAAGGTAATTGCAGCTGCCAAGAAGAGTTACTTGAGTTTTCACTCACTGATGATTTTTCTGTTGTTCAAGAGCCTTTCTTCTTCCTTTAGGCTTTCTGTATTTTGTACTAACTGCATCTCAAAAGTGAGAAGGATGGTGATGCATGTTTATGTATTGCAGGCTGATTCTTCCAACACTGTGCCTTTTCAGTGACTGTATTCCTTTGTTCCAAATGCATTTGAAATTATAGCAAAAGGAGTATCATAATTCTTTTCCAGAGCTATGAATACAGTATTTTAATCTCACATGCAAGCATGGGCTGGATGCTTTTGTTGCTATACCTCTTTCAGGATCTCACTATACAAACCATTTATCTGGTTCAGAGCTATGGCATCCAGGCTATTATTAAAGAAAAATGTAGACAACAGGTCAGGCCAATAAGGAAATTCCAAGTCTAGTAAGTGTGCACAATGATTAAAAAAATACTATGTGAGCAATGGCTGCTATTGTCCCAAAGCAAATGGCCCTCATACATTGTCATCCTGATTCATCAAGAACAGTGTTAAAATTTATCCTGAAGGCAGGACAGGAAACACAATGAATAGGAAAGGAAACACAACCAGACATAGCTGGTTGTTTCTTATGCTCTCTGAACAATATATCACAATTTAAACAACATTAAAGTTTAATGTGAAGGACAGAAGTTCTTTGAGCAGCTCACTGGTGGTTCACAAGCAGGAAATCATCACTTGAGACAAGCCAACAGTGGATATTTTTAGAGTTTTTTCCAAATGCTCAGAACCCTTTCCCAACCCAGGTGAGTAAAACCAGCTGTGCTTCAACATGTCCCTGCGCTGTCTTCCCCGTGGTGGCCGGAATTCAAGAGGGTCCAAGCCAGCAAAGACTTCAGGCACATGACATGTACTGAAGGCCTTAATGAACTTGAGCTCCAACCTGATAGGACTCCATGTAAAGCCCACCCATGTCAAAAGGCAGTTTGGATCAAATATTCAGTAATGGGGAAAAGGAGGCAAAAGTGTGAACATCGAAGATGCTGAAGACTGGGAATCCTCAGGGGAAACATAACAAAACACTTGGCTCTTCAGAAGCAAGCTTGGTTATACAATCTGCTAAGGTCATTTGTATGATGGATCAATCTAACAGTCAGGAAATCCTGGAATATGTTAATCCACAGAAACACAGAATTACTGCTTTATGTCAGTATCTGGCACAGAGAACTTTGCACAGAACTGCAGACCATGGTTTGTGGTGGAAGTCAGCCTCATGATAAGAAACATCCTTGCAGAACTGTGATTGTGCCACAGACCCTGGATTAAGTTTCAAATATGTAGCTGACCCTCTGCTCAGCCCCCCTCCTCTCTCTTAACATCAATCTGTAATATCAACCCATAAAGGGAAAGGAGAGAGAAATTCTGGGGTGTAGAGGTGATTATACATCATGAGTATAGCAATACCTGGGTTGCTGCACAAAACACCACTGAAAGCCTCTAACTAAGGACATTTACTTGCACTTGGCTATGTATTAATCTTTTCCCTCTGCAGGACTCCAGATAAATTATTTAGCAGATACCATCATGGATGTGGGATTATTAAAACACCACTGTCCAGGAACTTCCTGCACCAGGAGCATATTATTTCTCAGGTAACTTCAAGATTTTTAACAATAAAACAAGTAGCTCTACCGTACATAATGATGTAGATTACAACAGCAGCATTTCCAAGGATATATCAACTAAATAAATAGTCTAAAATATTTTTGTTGAGGCAGATTATAGTATTTTTTTTATCACTGTGCCATGTCTTCATTGCCTGTACATACACAGTGACAACAACCTCCATACAGAAAGGCAATTGTCCATCAATGTGATGGGTGCCCATGAGACTCCTGCAAGAATCATAACCATACTTCCACATGCTCATGACCAGTTTAGCAGAAAAGTCACCTTGACAGCAGGTAATATTTCCCTCATGTTGGGATGTAATGAAAGTCATCCTCATAGCATGGTCCTTGCTAAATAGGTTTCTAATTAAGGCTGAGAGGAAAGGATAATTTTCTATTTCATGAGAATTTTCTTATTAAAAAAAGTCTTCTGGACTCAGACAGAAACCTGAAAACACAATAAAAACCCTACTTTGGGTTTGACAAATAATAGAACCCTACAAATTCATAAAGCAAATTGCTGGGAAGCTTTAGGACTACACAAAGGCATTTTATTTAAGTTGCATTGAAAAGTTATTCTATTTTGGCCTCCACATTTTTTTAAACCCCTTTTACTCTAACTGAACTTCTATTCTTTAAATAAAAAGCTGCTTTGACTCAGAAATCATGCTTTTTATTCATTTTTCAAATGCTGAACATGGATGCCTCAATTCTGAAAATTAGTAATTTTTTTTTTTTTCTCCCTTAGATTGCTAAACTAATTTAAATTAACCTCCCTGTCCCAAATAGCTCCAGTTTTCCAGAAACTGGAAGTACTATGGTGATGGTACTGGAACTGCTTGACAACCAAGCTGACAAATTCAGCCATGTTTAGGAACACTTTCTTACTGATTTAAATGAGATTATAAAAAATCCACGAACAATAGATGCATACAAGTGTAAATGCAGAGATGCACAATGTTGATCACTTGTCTGAATAAACTGAACACTATTAAGCCACTGCCAGTCTGAAAATTAAATATGGAATGCCTCATATTTTGCAAAAGCTTAAGACACTAATAAATTTAAAGAACCATTGCTCAAAATCTGTTATTTTCAGAATGCTCGTTAATCAAATAGTTTGGGAGCTGGACAGCTTGTGTCTCTGGCTAAGACCATATCGTAGACATTTCTGCTTGGCAAAACTTAGCCATTTATTTTCTTTTGTACTTGATTTTTGAGCATGCTGCCCAGTTTCCATATCTAAATACAGGTTGTGTGGATAAGGTGGCAAATTCTGTTTTTTCCCTTGATCTGTTACACATCCTTGTGTTGATTCTGTTTTGTCAGGTTTGCATATATTTTTGGCCTTAAGCTCCTGCAAAGTGCTAGAACCACAAAGATGACAGCACTTTTCAAGTCCCTTACCCGTCCAGCAAACCTAGCAGTGCAGGTCATGGCCATAAAGATACTATACTGTTTCTGCAACTGCAGTGATGTTCTCTCCAGCAACTCTTCCCAGCATAAGCAGTGAATGAAGCTTTCTTTAAAAATGCAGAAATAACCAGGACTGTCTTAAAACAAACTGCAAGTTGTTTTGTACCTATTCAGGTGTCAGCCTGCAATTCTTCTTTAGGAAAGAACACTTCATTATTAACAATACACCTGTCATGGGGCTGACACAATTCTAACATTCTTTTCATTTTAACAGTAAGTTTTGTGCTGCTGTGTGGTTTTTCAGCTCCTTTGAGTTCTGCCTGCTAAAAAATTAGTGTCTGTGGTTCAGCTTGCTTTCCTCCTCTTCACTGTGACCTTTTGCAGAAGTGTCTGAGTCCATATTATCTGCCACCTCTTCACTTTACATCAGACTTTTCAGATACTTCTCATTGTAAAAAAAAAAAAAAAAGTGATGGATTGGAGACAGTGCTGTGGAATAACTGGCATGTTCTGCAAGCTTCATGTGTTAGAAAGTGAAGTGGGGAATATTGGTCTCAGAGGTTTACTTAGATCAAGGAGCAGGATGAAATATTTTTCAGGCTGTGAGTAAAAAAGATCATATTGCTGAATACTAGATGAAAGATCTCTAGACTGATGGGGAAAGCTATATATGGCATGTCTTGCTTCCTGCACTCCCACAGATTCCTTATGCCACTAAGAAACTGATGGTTTTCTGCTAACAGCTGATGTGTTTCATTTGGAGCTGAAATGAGGGAAAATAAAATCAGTGTAACATAGCAGTGTGCTCTTGAAATGGAAATTATGTAGACAGCATATATATAAAACATGTTTTTAAAGGGGTTCACCCTCAAGAGATTCCTGAAGAGCCTGCAGAGGTGGATACTGGCATTGTTCTGAATTGCCAGTGTAAGATGGGGAGTGTATTTTTGCATAGGCACATATGTTGGCACATATGTAGGCAATAGTTGGCACATCAAACATTGCTTTTCTTGTAGAATGTCGAAGGATGAGAGGAGACTGGAATCTCACTAAATGGACAGGTGGATACTGAGTTCCAGCTCCCATCTCAGGCCACTGGCAGGAGCTCAAGTTAGCATGAAACCAAGGCATTGGTTTGATGTAACACTACAAAGGGACTCCCATGTGGTCTAGTGCACCAAGGAAAAGCCAGCTTGAAAGCAGCAGCCTTTAGCTGGTCCTAAGTAGTATTTGATCATTAAGTGGATACTTGTTACCATTGATTCATTCTGAATACTGAGTTAGAGGCCTCATTTTTCTGCAGCTTATAACCAAGCATGACATAGACCTAAATCCACTGGATCCACTTACTTGCCTACTGTTTTTATCAGGCTGCTTACCTATGGCCTTCCCTCACTGTGTTATTGTCATGCATACATTGGTCAGCTTTCATTTAGACTTTTAAGGAAGCTATGTTTTTTTACTTGTGTGGAGATTCCCATGGTTACTTAGAAACCCTTGGCAGTGGCAGTGATTTCTTCCACAGCCCTAGCAATTTGTTGTCAACTGGAAGAAATAAAAGAACAGCTGCTGGTATGCAGAGACCAATGTGCTATGAGCAGATTAGATCATCTCATTAGGAGTGAAGACTCGAAAGTAGGCACTCGCGCTAGTGTCAGAAATTAGAAGTTCTCATAATGATTCAACCTGAATTTGAAGATGTGAATCCTTACAGTTAAGACACTGCTGTCCTTTAATAAAACAAAAGATATGTATGACTTGTAATACCTTTGACTGAAAGCATCAAAAGAACATTTGAATAGCATGAGATCTGCAGTGTTGCTGTGGTGTCTATAGTGTTACCACATTTTTGCAGCAGAAGATAAGTTAAGGGAAACAAGTTTGGGCCAATTTTTTCTACAGTCTTTGTTACTTTGAATTATATCAGTTTCTTCACTGTTTCCTATGCATCTTGGCTACCTTCCACATCAAACACTAATCATTGTTGGCTTTAAATTGACCTTATGATATGTAGACTAAACTACTGAAGGATTTTCAGGTCTATTGGTCTTGACTTATTAATGCTGCCTCTTCACTCTCTTAGAGGGTGTATCTTTCAATTTAGAAGGGCAGCCAAAGCCAAACAGGGGTTTGAAATTGTTGATACAGTTAATTCTAAGAAGACAAATACCTGTATGGACTGTCACAGTGAGTATCACAGTGAGGGACAGATGACTGTTAATCCCTCATTGAGTTCCAGTTGGATGTGCTCACAACAGACATCAAGCCAATTATTTGTCCCCATCTGTTGCACAGAAGGGCTAGTCCCCCTGCATCATTGTTGTTCTCTTCTTCAAAGTTTTATTACATTAGTAAGCTGATGTCATGTCATTTTGTCTTTGTCATTTTCTGTCACAATTTTCCGTAGTGGAGATTAAAGATATTGTTCTGGCCCTCAATTGTGTCTCCATTTACTTTGGGACATTACTCACACATATGTAATACACAAGGAAGTAGCCCCATCTTCTTAAGTTTTCCTTAGACTTTAGTCTAAGTTTAGTTTTCCTTAGAACTTCTCAAAATCTGAAGGTCCTGGTTCATCCATTTTCTTGCTTTGAGAGGTTAGTAACATACAGACTTTTCAGGGCAGCAGCTCAAGCTATTGGGCAAGACCCATGGATAGACTACTAAGTCCAATGCAAGTCTCTGACTTTCTTAAGAGTACCTGTCAGGAAATTATCCAAATACCAGTCCTGCCAAAGCAGAAAAATCAGTTGGTGCTGGTGATTGTAGGAATGTCTGGTTACAAAGTCCCTCTGAAATCACTTTCTGCCAAGATGTGTTTTTCAGCTGACACCCGAGATACGCTCTCACAGTCAGGTGAAGAGGCTGTTGCTTAGATCTAACAAACCTGATATGTTGTCACTATGCTCATCTGACCTGAGGCATTAATGCCACTAGCTGATTATTTTGGCTGAGAAAGCAGCAGTCTTGTACTGTGAATTTTACTCTACTGCCATCACCAGCAAAACAGTGAAAAGACTTCAGGCGGCACAGTAACATCTTCCTTCAAGCAGTCCTTAGATAAATACAACTCTCTACTGCTCAGGGAATTTCAAGTTTTCCCCCATGCAATGATGGTCACGTTGCAGATGATGGAACAACCAACCTCTGGCACACCACCAGGCTGCTACCTTTGTTTAGGACAATCACAATAATACATAACATTGTTCATGATGGTCAGTACTGGGCTTGAAAGACCAATCTGGTTGTGACAGATTGGTCTTTCAAGCCAATCAACTCAGTCAACACTGCTATAGAGCCATGGGTAGGGACACATATAAATGTGGCAAAGAGATGGACATCTGAGAAGTAGATATTGTGGTACCACTGATGTGTCTGATGGTAGAGGCTGATCGGTATGTTTATTCTCCAAAACACTCCCCCTTATATAGGAGAGACGGTTGTCAGCTGCTGCAGTTGGAACAGATATACAACAGACAGTTCTGTGTGCATTTACCACCTTAAAATCTGTATCAGCGTTCTGGAAGCCGTCTCTGATTTTGGAAAGCATTAACACTGGTGTCACTTTTCAGGAACAAAGCACTGCAAAACACTTTGTTAGGAACAGTTTGCTTTTTTATAACATTCCCAGTTCAATGTCATGGGCGATCCCTCTCCCTACCTGCTTTGCCCCCTCAGGTGCCCCTCTGTAATAGGTTTGAGGCCCTGCATCTTGAAGGAGAGGTAGGTGAGGACGTGGTGCAGGGCTCACCTGCAAGGTCACAGAGGAAGAGGCGGTTGACTCTGCCCCTCAGGACTTCCTCTGATAAGAAAGAACGAAGGGTGATTGTAGTAGGCGATTCCCTTCT
>NW_010320523.1:0-7075 GCF_000700745.2 Antrostomus carolinensis
TTTTATTAACGTATATAAGCTCACTGCATCCCTCACAGGAGGCTGTGTGCACAAGGAGACCCTCCCCCAAAATCCATATCCAAGCACTTGTTGTAAGACGAGCCTTAGAAGGTTTGAGTTGGACATTAGGAAGAAGTTCTTGAGGCAGAGGGTGGTGGAGCACTGGAACAGGCTCCCCAGGGAGGTGCTGATGGCACCAAGCCTGACAGGATTCCACCAGCATTTGGCCAAGACCTTCAGGGACATGGTGTGAATGTTGGGCTTGTCCTGTGCAGGGACAGGAGTTGGACTCCATGATCCACCCAGATGATGAAGGGAGTGGAGCATCTCCCTGATGAGGAAAGGCTGAGGGAGCTGGGGCTCTTTAGCTTGGAGAAGAGGAGACTGAGGGGAGACCTCATTAATGTTTATAAATATGTTAAGGGCGAATGTCAGGAGGATGGAGCCAGGCTCTTCTCAGTGATGCCCAATGGTAGGACAAGGGGAAATGGGTGTGAGCTGGAACACAGGAGGTTGTGCTTAAACTTGAGAAGAAACTTCTTTACAGTGAGGGTGACAGAGCCCTGGGACAGGCTGCCCAGGGAGGGTGTGGAGTCTCCTTCTCTGGAGACATTCAAGACCCACCTGGACACGTTCCTGTGTGATCTCATTTAGGTTCCTGCTTTGGCAGAGGGATTGGACCAGATGATCTTTTGAGCTCCCTTCCAATCCCTAATATTCTGTGATACTGGTGGGTCCCTTCCCACTCACAACATTTCATGGTTCTGATTCAATGATTTATTAGTATTTAATCTCCCACTGCTCTGTACAATGTCACAGACAGGTGCAGTATGTACTTTGTGGTATTTATTACAAAAAGACACCATACTGTCACCATGGAATGTAAGCTAATAGGAGAAAATGAGGTTTTTACAAATTGGCTTAATCAACACATTTATTTTTTGTGGACTGCTGTTGGAGATACAAGAGGTTTGAGTGTAAAATAACGGTGGCATTTTACAGAGAAGTGTTTTAACACCTCATTGAGGATGATGGGGGCTTTTCAGATTTAAATGTTTTAAATTTTCTATAGGGAATGATATTGCAGAAATCAGAGTTAGATCATATACTTCCAACTAAAAGCATCAGAACACCGAATCAAAGTTTAAGTTTTCACAATATGTATTTTAAATGTTACATTTAAATGTTATTTAGAAGAACACTAAATAAAGTTACAAAATATAGTCATCGAGTCTGAAAATCTATAGTAAAAATAGGGAGCCTGTGTCTTCATTAACAATGAATAAATATAACATTTAAATAGCTGCAACATACCAAATATTTATGCCTTAAATAAAAAAAAAAATAGATGTTTACATCTCAGTATTTTTAGAAGTCATTTAGTGCTACTGGAAGCTTCTAAATTACAAAGCTGGAGGCTGACAAATATACAGGATAGAAAACGACAGCAAAGCGTTCACCACACTGCCTTACAGACGCGGCCTCCACGTTCTGCCTGGGGCCAGACAGAAACGAGTTCAGACTTTGTGGTTTTGGGCAACGGCAGCAAAAAGAAGTCACCAATTTTAGGTCTTGAGTTGGCAGTTGAAGGGAAGAGAAAGGGATTGTAGAAAGGGTTGTACTCTACTCTATCCCCCCCAAAAGCTGGGATGTGGTCGTGTCAATCAAAAAGAACCTGATACCCTCTCCCCTGGTGCACAATCATTTAAGCTGCCAGCTTCAAGACAGTGTACCATAAAAAAACAAAATATAGGGCAATTCTCTAATAACATGTATTATTTTTTTCCCCTCAAAAACCCCTGGGTATAAGGTTTGTAGCTGCAGTACACAGGCCACCACCAGGAGAGAGATTTCTGTCAGCTTTCCATTACTCCTTGGGCTTCACCACGTACTCCCTAAACATTGAATACAGCACACCTACAAGAGAGAAATAAAAGCACAATTAAAAAGCTGAGTTAAATAGGAAATAATAGGTTCAAAATCTGAACAGTAAGATACATTCTCAGCAAGAGAAATAATGTTTCCCTTCTTCTTCTGCTCTATGTATTTTTTTTTCTTTAAATAATTTTATATTTTTGCAGTGCTGAACACTACAAAATTCTTCATACACAGAGAAACTGGATTTGAAAATATACTGTATATGAAAATGCAGATCTCCAGCCAATTCTAACTTGTTTTGCAGCCAAAGTTTTTTCTGGGAGCACAGTATAGACAAACAAGTGTTTAATGGGATATACATTTACACACATAACACAGCTGCAATACTGGGATCTACAAATCACTCCATATATTCAGGGACACGATTCCAGTCCTGAAAATAATACCAGAGGCTACGCAAACTGGTTTTCCTATGTGTTAAATTCAGAAACAGCAACATATTTACAAGGGAAAAGATGAACATCAGATAGCCTTTTTTTTTTTCCCCTCTAATTTCAGTACCTCTAAATTCAGAATTCAATATTCCTACCACATCTAGAAGTAATCAAAACTTCAACTCTCAAAGTTAGTCTGGTTTAATATTAACTACATGTACTTAAACATCAGGTTACTCTAGAAAAGCTGATCAAACACCAGTAACGACCATAAACACCCTGAAATATAATGTCCTGGACACTTCCACCCTGGGAAGTTTCAAGCACATTGTATTATCCACTATGAGAAGAGATGCAGGAGGTTCTCTGTGCTTGACCAGCTCTGAGGAGAACCTCTCCTTCAGTACGTACCACACGTTATCGCTCCCACGACGAAGCCCTGGGCTGCCACGCGCATGTGAATCAGGTGAAGTGACATTTTCATGTCACCTCTGTGCTTCAGTCTGTACAACCCATAACCAACCACCACAGCAAAGCCGGCCATCCCTACAAGGCAAGGAAAGCATCGTTGGAGATCCAAGTCATCGAGATGTGTGAAGTGACCCACCTAAACAAGATATCCTGGGAAGAACCATGTTTTAATCTAATTATAGATTGGATGTGAGGAAGAATTTCTTTGCTGAAAGGGTTCTGAGGCATTGGAAGGGGTTGCCCAGGGCAGTGGTGGAGTCCCCATCCCTGGAGGGATTGAAGAGTCGTGTAGACATAGTGCTGAGGGACATGGTTTAGTTGGGGACTTGTCAGTGTGAGGCTAATGATGGGATTTGATGGCCTTAAAGGGCTTTTCCAATCAAGGCAATTCTGTGTAATCACTCTGCTTTTGTGCAGATGGCAACTCCTGGCCTGTCAACTCTTTGTCACTTAAGTGCCATTTCAATGCCCAAGTCAGTGCAGAGAAAAGCCAGAGATTTCCACTAGTGTTAAAAAGCCGCAGCAGTAACTCAAAGCGTCAGAATTTCTTGGCTATTTTTCAGCAAGAACAAGTGTTGCTTTTGCACCCTCTTTCCTCGACAGAAGCTCACACTCCAAGAACCTCGCTGGGCCTCAGCTGGGATGTGTGGATCCACCCTGACGTACCCACCAGCCTGCTCAGGTTGCTATTTTGAGTGTTGTCACGTTTGGTTTTCACTGGGAGAGGACAAGTCCTACGTTATTTATCACGTGCTGTGGGCAGAGAGGTTCAGCACAGTCTCTTGCACAAGGCTTGGAGTTCACTTTTAATCCTTCAACAGACCAAACACAGCCCTGGCTGTGCCAACTCCCAACTGGTGCTCTCACAGAATACAGAGCAGCAATGCATAAAATTTCCCCAATTCCATCCACTTTATTCCATATTTAAGATGATTATTTACATAGTTCAAAGGAGGCTGCCAAGTTTTAAGTATCACTTATATATTTTACTGCCAAGAACGCAGACAGCTTGGCTCCTTGAATTTATTTTATTTATTTTATTTAATCCCTGCATTACCAATTCCACTTGTGAAATTATAAACTCTTCCTTCACTGGTACACAATCCAGCTGGTACCTTCATTAAATACCAATTAAATGTTTTAAGGTGTTCAAACTAGCTCAGATTGAAGATAAGTTCTGCCAGTTTGGTCAGGAGGAGAACCTGAACTCATGGAGTTCGTAGTACATTCTAGTGAGCTGGAGAACAAAGTCCTGTGAGCAGAGAAACCAGTGACAGATCTGCGAGCAAACACTTGGAACAGTTCACCCCAAGTGACCCGGCTGCTGCTCGTTTAAGGTGGCTGGAAATCAAAACCCATCTGGTGTCAGAGGCAGCTCCTGATGGGAGGAAAGCGCTTGGGATGAACACAACCGATCCTCTCTCTCCTCAGAGCCTTTTTTCAGAGAGACTTGAGAACTTTAACAACCTCCTCAAGCTGGGCAACCACAAAACCTACCAAGAAAATGCTTTTTAAGCTAAAGGATGGCAGCAGAGCGGGGTGACACATTAGCAGGTGGGCAGCATTTTAGATACTTCTGATTTGTTCGCTTTAAAGTCACTTCATGGTGATCACAGAGTTCCCAGTAACCTCTAGAACGGATGCAAAACAGACTCCAGAGTATCTACCAGCATCACCTGAACGTGATTTTTAAGCTCACCTAAAACAGTCTTTCAGGGTTTGTTGGGGGGGGTTTTGTTTGTTTGTTTAATTTATTTGGTTTTGTTGTTTGGCTTTTTTTTTTAATTTATTTGGTTTTGTTGTTTTTTGTTTTGTTTTGGTTTTTTTTTAATTGCAGGCTCTGAGTTTTCTACTTAAGATAACAGTTCTCATTCGTTTCCCTATTGCTTGCAGAACAAATACCACTGCAGGCAGGAGGAGTCCTGTCACCACACACAGGCTCCATGAGGAAGTAATCTGAGTGTAATTTCCTGTTCACAGCAGAACAGTGAGCAGTGATGGTGTTTACCCTATTGATTGCCCAGGGAGAGGAAGAAGAAACTATGTAACCACGTTTCTTCATCTTTAAACTCACCAATGGGGACAAACGGAGTCTCTTTAAATTTCCTTAACAACTTTGACGTCTGGCTGGTGTCAGTTTCATACTGGGAGTAAACGGAGTCCTGACCAGATGACATGGTGGCTGTGAAGACAAAGAGTCTCTCATCAGGTTTGAGAAACACCGAGTTAAGAGAACTTTTAAGAAAAAGAAAATCCCTTGTGGATTCCACCAGTCACCAGCGTCCCCGTAGTGAGGTACAAGCACAACATCGAGCTGATGAGCTAGCTTTAAATCAAGTGAAGTCTTGGGAAGCAAGATTGTTTCATACTGGGACAGGAGAGGAAAAAAATGAAGCAACAATTTTCTGCCATCCCTTTCACACCGTTCCAGATCCCACACTGGGAGGCAGCGAGAATCATAGAATCTCAGACTGGTTTGGATTGGAAGGGACCTTAAAGCTCATCCAGTTCCAACCCCCCTGCCAGCAGCAGGGACACCTTCCACTAGACCAGGTTGCTCAAAGCCTCATCCAACCTGGCCAAGAACACTTCCAGGGAGGGGGCATCCACAGCTTCCTTGGGCAACCTGGGCCAGTGTCTGACCACCCTCACAGTGAAGAACTTCTTCCTAATATCTAATCTAAACCTGCCCTCTTCCAGTTTAGAGCCATTTCCCCTTGTTTTGTCATTAACTGCCCTTATGAAAAGTCCTTCCCCAGCTTTCTTGTAGTCCCTTCAGGTACTGGGAGGCCGCTATAAGATCTCCCCAGAGCCTTCTCTTTTTCAGGCTGAACAGCCCCAACTCTCTCAGCCTGTCTTCATAGGAGAGGTGCTCCAGCCCTTGGATCATGCTGGTGTCCTCCTCTGGACTTGTTCTAACTGGTCCATGTCTTTCTTATGTTGGGGGCTCCAGAACTGGACGCAGTACTCCAGGTGGGGCCTTACAACTGAAGCTACTGAAAGCTTTGGTCACTGCCTGCCTTTCCTTTTAGAACTTCCATCCTCCACTGACACCGCTTTGCTTTCACAGGCTGTTCTCTAATAGCTGCTCTGACCTCAGAGAAGTTCATTCCTCCCCTTTCACTCCCTGCCAAGAACAGCAACCCAAGCGCTCCGGGTGGAAAGCGGGAGCTGCTGCAGAAGGTCAGCCCTACCTGGCAGCTCCTCAGTCACTACTGGGGCCTATCCCACCTCGTTCACCACTTCAACTGAGTTTCAAAGTCCTGCTGGACAACACCAGAGTGTCAGATGGCAGCTGCTGAGGAGCTGGAGTGAGTCTTGAAGCCCCTGATAGGCACAGACTCGTGTGGGGGCACATCAGGAAGGTGAGCAGAGTTCCTACTGCAGCACAGGTGATTTCTCACCTGCCCCCAAGGAAATTAAAAACACATCCATGAGAAGAGCTCTACTCACTGAACCATCATCACCCAACCAGTGAGACCACCCAAACCCTGCCAGCTTGTCCTGCTGTCCCCATCACACATGACACCTGTTCCTTCTTCAGTGCATCCTTCTCCGATCAGCACCTATTTCTGCCGCCACAGTTACCTCAGCAACACCACAAAGGTCTCTGCTAGAAAAATTGCTACCGTTATTATTCCAGTTTTGCCATCAACGTGGCTCAGCAGCAAAATACACCTCGATTTCAGGTGGAAGTGCTCCAAGCTCTTGAAATAAACCAACAGGAATTTAATTTCAGCACTGGTTAGTAAACACACACAAAAGATACATTTCAAGCGCGGCTGTTTCCTGGTTAAGCAGCATTTTGTGCACATTCTGTTTCAGTTCTTTAACCATTTCCCCCGGAGGCTGAAGGATTTGGCCTCTCTGTGCCCGCTACAATTACCCTCATTTGCTAAATACAAGCTTTATTTTAGCATGACTCGTTGGGAGAAGGAAACATGAGAGCACCTTGTCCCTCAGGAGAGGTGGAGACACTCAGAGGTGGGATTTACACTAGGAAAAGATACTGAGAAGTGACTCGGTTTGTTCACTGTGAGGGATCTCTGCGACCTTTAGCTCACGCAGAGGCCGAGGTGGGCGCGGGGCGGAGGAAGCCGGGTGAGACACGCGTCCCGGCTGCCCTGACCTTGCCGATACCCCCAGCAGCAGGGAGGCACGGGGCACCCACGGGGGACAGCTCTGACACGGGGGAAAGGAGACGGGTGGGCAAGTGACAAGTCCCAGCAGCCCTCCCAGCAAAGGGGGTGGCCCTGGGTACCAGCAGGCTGCCTTCCCCCTGCCCAGACCCA
>NW_010320524.1:0-9236 GCF_000700745.2 Antrostomus carolinensis
GTATTCCCGGAACTCATGGGTCAGTTTCTCCCTTGCCCAGGCATAGGGGAGAGAATTTGGAAAGAAGGGCAAGGACTCACGGGTTGAGATAAAAACTATTTACTAATTAAAAGAAAATGATAATGATAACAGTGATAACAGAATTATACAAATGAGTGATACATAGTGCTCACCGCCCACTGACCAATGCCCGGCCTGTGCCAGCTAACGATCCCGGAGCCGAGACAGTCCTGTACCAGAAACCCCGGAAGAGTGAGCCTGAGCGATCCCCAAGAGAAATACCCCGTCTTCCGGTCATCCCTGGTTAAAATACTGACATGACGTGATATGATATGGAATATTTCATTGGCACAGCCAGATGCCAGTTTTGGGTTTTGCTCTTCACTGCACTTCCCCCTCCCAGTCCTGGTGCAGCTGTGAAGCAGCCAAACACCATGGCCTTGAGCTCCAGCAGCAACTAATAACACCAGTGCTGTTATCAACGTTCCTCTCATGATATGTCTGACCTGAAACACTGAAAGTAAAATATAGCTATTCTAACTACTAAAAAGAAAATTAACTCTATCCTAGCAAAACCAGGACAGTCATCCACAAACTTTCTGAAGGTGTACTCCATCCCACTGCCTGTGTCACTGATGAAGATATTAAATAATATTGGTTCCAATACAAGCCCTTGAGGGACACCACTTGTCACTGGTTTCCACTTAGACACTGAATCATTGACTATCACTCTTCTGATGTGGCCATATAGCCAATTCCTTATCCATCTAGCAGTTCATCTGTCAAACCATTTAGCAGCAAGTGTTGTGAAGGACTGTATCAGCAGTCTTGCAGAAGTCAAGGTAGATGACATCCACAGCTCTTTCCTTGTCCACTGATGCAATTACTCCATTGTAGAAAGCCATTAGATTAGTCAGGCATGATTTGCCCTTGGTGATGCCACATTGGCTGCCTCTAATCAGCTCCCTGTTTTCCATCTGTTTGGACAGGTCTTCTAGGAGAATTTGTTCCATGATCTTAGGGGCACAGAGGTGAGGCTGACTGGTCAGTATTCCATACCTCAAGATTAATACTAATATCTGAAATCCCTTTCACTTAAACAGAGAGATCTTTATGAGAATGTCATGAAGAGCCAAAGTGAAGGATCTTCTTTCAGTCAGTGCAAGTCACATTGGGATCAGATGCAGTCAATTAGGAGGTAAAACTCACTCTAGTAAGCCAAATAAAGGACAGCAGAGACTTCACAAGCTCAGTTGTTCTTCGTGTGTCCATACTATTCAGATTGCCAAGAATATCTATCTCTGACACCATGAAGTCCTCTTTGAAGTCTACTGCTCTTTGCATCTGTACCAATCAGTAATTACCATCTTTATCATTTGATGGAAGGACTGCAATACCTGTCTTTCTCATCCAAAACCTAGGATCATTCAGAGGACTGACAGATAGTTCTTCACTCCTAATTTTACATTTTAAAATGCCGTCTCATTGTTTATATTAATTCTGTTGCCCTACTTTCCTGTTGGATTAATGAAGTAAGTGAAAGCCAGTTGTTTTCAATAATAAAAAGAATCAGGATCCCCTGCTGTCCACTTTGTAGATCCTACATTATAGAGCAAAGTAAATGGTGGCACATACAAGATATCTAAAACATATCTTGGAGGCAAATAAAACCTCAAAAAAGCAATCATTAAGAGCTATATTATTTTTAAATGCCAAACAGGTTAATCAGTTTTAATGAAATAAGATAACTGACCCAGTCTTAAAAGGTAGTGCCAAAGTATTTTACTCCCAGGACCTTGCAGCAAAAACTCATAACATGACAAATGAAACTATAAGACAAACCAAACTGGAAGACATATCCATATTACTGCATTAAAGCACAGCAAATTGCAGATAAGAAACTCTCCAGTTAAAATTGTAAGGCACTTCCTAAAGATTATAGTTAGTCTACAACGGTAGAATGTTTTCTATTGAGCACATTTTTGTTATCGCTTTTAGAGATCCAAACTAGGTGAAAGAGGAAAGAGACATTTTGTTATCAGCAAAATGCTTGCAAATTGAACCTCATAATTATAAATTAGTTTTTCAGAGTCTACTTATCTACTGCTTGTGCACTATTTTTGTATTTGAGAGAGCTTTGTATTTCATAGTCTAAATACAGAGATTGGAACCATATAAAAACTCATCTCTAAAGGCATAGGAATCATTTTTATTTATTAACACTTTTATATATTTTTTTCAGAATAAAATAATTGTCCTTTGGTTTGTATTGTCAGGAAAATGCTATTGGTGTATTGTTTAAATAAAATGAACAAGTACACTCAATAGAACTTTTGCTTTCAAATATCCTAGAAAATGTTTTTCTCATGATCAGACTGCACAGCCAATTTACAAATAAGGAACTGAAGTTAATAACTACTTACAGCAGTCAGTGTGTATTAAGGAAGGTGAACAATGTACCATGTGCATTACTCTTACCTATCTATAATTTAAGCTTAGGTCTGTTGGTTCAGTGGTGAGCTATTATTACAATTTAGAGATATTATTCAAGGACTGCATACTTGGGATTGGCTATGAGAAAAGTTTTCTGAAAGAAAAATGCTCAGAAGAGAATTGAAGTTTGATGTGAGATCCTGCAAAATCAAGGGAAGAATTAAAAAAGTAATATAAAGATATACAATATTAATGGAGTACCTATATAATTCCTACAATAGAATAGTGATGTCAAACCATAGCAGTACTTACATTTTGTAAGTTACTTTATAGAACAGAAGAGGAAATTCTTGGAGCAAAGGCTTTGATCTTAAGGTTTCTATCTGGCTCGTTTTCTGTTCATGGATAAAGATTCTTGATGGCAGGGTTCATTTATTTTTAATATCGTTTAGGCACTGGAGAATAGTCATTGCACCTGTATGATTTTTCTAAGAAAGAAAAACATGCTTCTTGTTGCTATCATCATGGATTTTAAGAACACAGACCTTACTTTGCCTTTATGTACACAGATAGCTTTACAATAACAGAGATTACCTCTGATAGTAATTTTTATACTAGGATTTTGCATTCATTTTATGTTTGGGTCATTGTTTTAAAAAATATTTTAAAATATTAAATATCAATATTAGGATTACTGAATTTCACATATAAAAGAAATATCCTGTGGAACATTTAGTTATATATAAAAATTAAGACATACAGATTTATCAAACATGACAACTGGTTTTAGAATGTTTCCTTGGGTTTTATTGTTTTGCCATTGCCATGCTTTTTTTTGCTTTTTTTTTTTCAATTTATGTAAACCCTTATGTATAATTTTCTAGAGCAGAGTTGACCAATTACTTTTTTTTTTTTACAACAGTCATAGTGGTTATATATAATGAATGCAAAGATCACTGTAAATTTAGAATCATGGATGAAACCTTACAAAGACTGTTTAACCAATATTATAGAATAAAATGGTTTAATATCTTATTGATATTAATATCAATATCAATAAACAATATAGTTTAGGATGAATTAATATTTGAGCATTTTATACATTTGAAACCATCAAATTGTGAAAAAGAATTTCCAGCAAAAGAGCAACTCAATTTAATAGCCTTCATACAGTAGAAACTGTATATAGCTCAAATTTTTCTAAGTTGTAATCTTATTATATAGTCACTGAACATATAATTACAACATTTATTATTATAATTGCTTTTTCCTCTAAAGACATCTGAAAATAATTAATAAGACTGAGGAAAACGATACTTCCTATAATTATACAATCCTGTAAATATCTCCTTTTAGATTCTTATACAATAATAAAAATCACTGATTTGCTAGAGGGGGCATTATGATCTTGTGACAGTGTACTGAAAAATATTTCTTTTTTTGGACAAAGACATTTCTTATCTGTTTCTAAAGAAAATTGCTTACCTTTTACTAATCACATCAGATTTATTGGTTTTGATAAAGACTTGTCAACCTCATCCGTTTTGTTACTGCAATTCACAATGAATTTTTAATTGGTTTGGTTTTAAAAGGGATTTTGAGACATATTAGCTTCACTCTTCACCCTACCTGTGATACATTCATTTTTATTTTCAAGTATCTATTCTTACTGCTGAAGAACCCTAGAAGATTCAATTTGGATCAACAGTAGAAAAATTATTTTTTTTTCCCAAATATTTTGTTGTTCATTGCTTCTCTTTTCCACCAGTTATGCTCTTCCCTATGATGACTGAAATCTTTCTGACACTGTGAGGTCATTATTTTCCCACAGTTACACGTCATCACCCTATATTCAGTCTCATTGTTACAGCCCACTCCTCAAACATACACAGTTATTGACGATTAAATACTTTTTAGATCTTTTCAGGAAACAAGGTGAAAAAAACAAGATCACTTATCAACAAAATCTATGGTTTTCACCTTTTTTTTTTCCAGAATACATTTGCATTTCCATAGAAAAACCTCAAAAACTTTTACTTCCAACAAGCTATATTAAGAGATAATCTGCATACTAGTCTTAATATTTTTAATTTTTAGTCGCCATTGTTAACCATTAAGGGATATAAAATTCCAGTTCTTTCAACTCTAGTTTACCTCTCACACTGGATTAGGAGCATAGAGTATGTCAGGCATTGTAATATGAAAAGACATAGAGCATGTGAAATAATATTAAAGAAATCCTGCCAAATATTGCTGTGGTTAGTGGCACTGAAATACCATAGACTTCTATTGACCCTTAACATCCTCTATTCATTGTGTTACATTGTGCAATAACACTACCATTAACCAAGATGTAAGCTAGTTTGTTCACAATTTATGTTCCAATAGTTGTAATAAAATAGGCACATATTTTTTTTAACCAATGTACTCATTTCTCATATGTATGCCAAATGATTACAATAGTATGTATCAGTGATGGTCTTCACATAAATATAATTTTAGCTACAACTTTGCTATATCATTATCCGTAAAACCTTCTAGAGCACTGAGGCAATATGAGCTGCCAACAGGTAAGTAATACAGCAGTGTACCTTCAGGGGATAACTCAGTCAAGCAAAGATCAACAATCTTCTTGGCCTCGCTTTATTGAGAAGTATTATAATCCATGATAAAAGAAATTAGTTCGTTCTTAAACAATACTTACAATGTCTATGTTAGAATTATTGTGACCTTATGAAGTTTCTTCCTAGCATAGCAATATCATCATTTGCACTTGCAGCAGTTTTTACTTAGAAATTCAAGCTTAACCTTTTTAATAATTATCTACATGACCTGCAAATTTCTGCTATTATGATCTCATTTTGATCTTATTGCCATCTTTATATACCCTGTTATTAATAGACAATAAGAAAATATGTAAACTCATATTTGCGATCCATAAACCGTCATCCATCAAAGGCAGAAACAAATGCATACTGAAAAAGACAATGCAGACTTTACTCAAACTGATGTTATATTTTCCCGATAAAGAATTCTAATGGCATTATTCAGGTGTGTGAGCAGGACTTTCCCAATTGCAAAAAGAATTTCACTATTTATTTGTTCTGGCATGTGTTCGAGCAGTTATATAATCTCAGTGTACCATAACAAGACCATTGCAACTTTATTTATGCTAAAATATTCCATTAGAATTCTGTCCAACTATTTTGTAATCATGTCAAGCACAATCAGCTTTCAGACCAGACAACATAAGCAATACTACTTTTGATATACAATTGTGTTAGACTTTTCTGTAATTCCTGGACTAGGAACTTTATTCTGTATAGGCTCTTGCAGGAACATCAATCTGCTGACGGTGCCTAATTAGGGAACCATTAGGGAATTCACTTGGAACTGGTTCAAGTGAGGGTGGAGAGAAGAAATGAAGATCCAATTTATCAGTCTGACAAGAAAAGAGTGGACAAAGTACACAGCAAAGAGAAACAACAAATAGATAAATAAAAATGGAGAATATTGTGCTTGAGTGTTAAATAATCCTGCTCTGAATTTTGCAGGTTGAAAATATCTAACTTACTTATATTGTATGAACACTAAAAGTTAGCCAGTGCTTGACAGAGGTCACTGGATGTCTGTACAGTACTTTTCTTCCTACATTGTCATTAATTTCACACAAGGGCTACAACCGTGGTACAGTATCATTCCATTAAGTCAAATTGCTTAGTCACTTACAATTTGTTTATCCTCAGTGCCTGTTTATTAATGAAATATAAGACACAGTCCTTTAACTCTTGGAAAAATGTCAGCATATCTGACAAGATAGTAGAGTTGTAGCAACTCTTCCAAATACAAGCCTTAAGATATGTAAGCAGGAAAAATTGTTTACTCTCAGAATGAACCTTGAATATGACATTAGTTTGTGGCAAAGGCGATGAGCTGATGATGGCAACCTCTTGCAGCTTCATGGTGGCACTGTGCTGCTATGAGAGAAAAGACAGTTATCCTTTCAGTTAGTGGCCATAGAGTTTGGGAACTTGTCAGGACACCACCGGTTGCCCTCCAGGTTAGTTAGACACCTAACTAATAAGCATAGATTTCTGGATAATGAACTAGTAATGATAATGTGTTAAACCATATGGGTTAAAACATTTGGAATCATTGTATTAGGTCATAGGACAGATTTTGAGGCTAAAGTAATGAATAAGTTTGTAGAGAATATCTTGACAGAGCAAGGGCATGACGTTTTACTTAAGGCCTGCTTGCACAACCCAGCCCATAGCCCTGAAGGTAATGTCCTTGAAGTCTCCCTGAAGGACAAGAATGAAGAAGGATAGTAAGGTCGTAAACAGGAAGGAAGATATTCAACAGGATTGGCTGGCCACGGGGGTGGGGAGGAAGTGTCCACGTGGAATCGGAAGTAAGGAGAGACTGATCCTGGAAGCGGAAGGAAGGAGAGACTAAGGCTGGCAGGAATGTGGAAGTAAATTCACCTATAACCAATTATAAGGAAATATGTGTGATATTTAGCTAATTAAGCCAATAGTAGTTTTGTTTGTACCACATGAACTCTGTAGAACCCTATAAAAGTGTGTTGTTTTAAGCTAATAAAGGTCATTACGAAAGTTCACTCTTACCTCCATGAGGACTTCGTGAATATTTCGTGGGATCTTCCTACATAAGTTTATCTTGAAAAATCCAGTAATGTTGGTTTTCTAATAACAAAAATACAAACTTAGTAACAGTATTAATGAAAGATTTCTAGGTAAACCTACTTTGGCAGGGGGGTTGGACTAGATGATCTCCAGAGGTCCTGTCCAACCCATACCATTCTGTGATTCTTTGTTTAAATACTGTCTCAGTGACACTCCAATAAAATACTGCTGGAGGCAGACAGGTAAATGCAAGAATGCTGTGTGAAATTCAGAGACAGTGAGACAGACACAGTGTCTTAGCAAGGAGGGATGAAAATGTGAGTAGGGATGAAATAAAAGATGGGAAGACAGTAAAATGAAAAATAAGAGGAGGAAAATGTGTCAGGTTCACGAAATGCATGTATTTGAATAAAAATGTATTTTTCTCTGAATAAAAGGTTAAGATTAAGCGGCTGATTCTTAGCTACTTTTCTCCTCCAGACAAATTATTTATGTGGTGGTTACCTATGTGTTTAGAGACAGTTACCTTGCTTGATTTAAAAAACTGTTAGACTTTGATACTACGTATTCAAACATCCATTAAGGGTTTTACTTCACATGAATAGAGTGAAGGTTAAAGTGTATGAGGTTAAAAATAAAAGCATACGGAGAGCTTGCAAGTGTTTTTAATAGGAGGTATGGATTTAATGATCAGTTGAGTTGCACTGAGCCTTGGAAAATTTCTCTGTTTCTCATAATTCTAAATCACTAAGCTTATGGATAGAGTTGTATTTGATCTAAATGAATAGAGAGCCAGGCTCACAAATTGACAATTTAGCCATATGTAGTGGACAAAAATTTTAAAGGCATAATTTTCCTTGGCATTGGTAAGTAACATACGGCAGACTGTAGAAAGTATTAATTGTACTGATAGTGCAGAGCTCAAGAACCTGCATATACCATATTGTTTTCTCCTTTTCATCACACCTGAAATGGAACCTTATATTTGGGTTGTTGAAAATAAATTAATTTGGAAAAGTATCAAAGGTTAAAAATAATGTAGAAAAACATAAATCTACATGTGGTTGACAAAATAAATGCTCATTTTGATGAACAGTATTTCTGTGGTTTATAACTAAATCAATTCAGCTCCTTAACATTCTCTGACTTAAGTAGCTCAGAAGCTACTCCAGAGTTTGACATTTTGTTTTTAATCTGAAATGCAGAAAAATAGACTGTATGTGAAGGTCACTGACAATCCATCTAGAGATTAAACATTATAAACTTTCTAGAAACATTTCAGATATTAATTTATTTATGAAAAGGCATCATACATCCTATAATAAGGTTTTAAAATATTTTCTGAACAAATAAAACTAACAAGAAAATTAGGCATTAGATAAACTATGAGGTAAACTATATAGTCAGCTAGATTATAGGTACAAAGACATGACTGTCACTAGAAATAGATAAGTTAAATGCTGATCTTTGTACAAAATTTTTTTAGTCTATCAGTAATTGGTTAATTTTCCTTGTACAGATGTCATCTAATTCTTTAATGGAATGTAACTTTCTTCCACAAGAACAACATTGATTTTTTTTTTTTTAAATAACACAGAAAATAATAGTTCCTATTATATAATTATAGTGATTAAAATCACAATGTATTACAGAACACATCAAGAGTTTCAGTTTTGTATTTTCTGTTTCCTTGTGTACAAACGTGCAGGATGGCTTCCAGAGTTACCATACACTCATATGATGTCCTAAAACAGTGTACTTTGGGTTTCTCTGACAAGATCAAGCATTTGTCACACAGAGAATAAGTGAATATCTACATATGTCCCTTCTGACACATCATTAAAAGAGGGGTGAATTCTGCCAGAGGACCAAATTTATCCTGTCAGAAATCTCTTCCAAGGAATCTTAATGTGACCCATTTCTTATTCTAAAGAAATGGCTTGAGACTACAGCATTTGTGAAGACTCTGCAAGATCAGAGTGAGCATTCTGAAAGGAGAAAAAAAGTAGAATAACTCAGATTGTTTATAAATCCTAAATTCTCTTGAATATCTGAAGATCCATTGGATTTATGGTTGACTCTTGGGATATCTGCAAATTTGTCTGGTCTTAATGTCAGGCTTGCAACACAGAATCACACAGAATCACAGAATGT
>NW_010320525.1:0-243 GCF_000700745.2 Antrostomus carolinensis
GTGTCTGGAGGGCAATTTACTAACAAGTAATTAAAGGTTGCACCGGTTTGCAGGCGCGTCGGGCCAAAGGCTCCTGCAAGAGAAGAAGGATGCATATGGAGAGGGGCTTGTCCTTCCTCATTAAAAAAATAGAATAATAAAGGGGGAAAGGAGGGGGGAGCGAAAGCAAATACAAATCCTGTATTGTTTGGGAATAAGCCGGGGAGCTGGCTGGCTCCCCCGAGCCCCGCCTTTGGCAGGGGA
>NW_010320525.1:641-929 GCF_000700745.2 Antrostomus carolinensis
TAATTTTTTTTTTTTGCTTTGTTTTTGTTTTCTGGTGAAATCGAGGAAAAACTCGCAGAGCGTTGCGTGGGATCCATCTTCATCCCCGCTCTGCGCTATATAACGCTCCATCGAATAAATAAGCGAATAAATGAATTTCTCGCACAAACGGAGCCGATCGATGCCCCAACAAGCGGGACGAGGCGCGGAGGCCACCGCGGCAGCGCACCGGCCCCCGCATCCGCCTTCTCTCCGCGGGCGCGAAGGTGTCAGGCCCCGGCGGCGGAGGAAACTGGGGAGGCGGGGGGG
>NW_010320526.1:0-869 GCF_000700745.2 Antrostomus carolinensis
CCCAGCTCTGTGTCATCAGCAAACTTGCTGATGTGGCATGTGGCACTTTTATATATAATGCATGTATCTAAAGTGTTCCGGGTGGTAGTGGATGAAGAGAATGGGGAAACATTTTAATCTATGGATTCAAATTCTGTTTGATACTTAAAAAAAAAGAAAAAAAAAGATGGTCCTCAAAAAACTGAAGAAGAACACTTTTAGTGGAGACTGACTCATGTATTTTTCAATTTCAAACTGGGGCGTCGTGCCAGCAGATGATGAGTAGTTAAAGTGTATTCCCATTGTGGAATATTTAGGAATTTGTTGATAGCTTCCCATAGAGTTTGGATTTGCCATTTGTTTGCCTTGGAAAGCTGGAGAACTCCACTCAGCAGTGATGTGCCAACCCCAAAGCCACCGCGCTGCAGCATGGTTCAAACCTGCAGATCTGCTGCTTTCATTTTCAGCTGGATTCAGTGGAATAATCCTTCTCCACAGCAATCACTCCGCTATTGCAGCCTCCCACGGAAAGGGCCACTGTCACCCGTACATTAACTTGTCAAAATGAGAAATGATAAATGAAGGTGGTAAGTGGGTGGCTTCCAAGGAAAAGACAGTCTGTCCTGTAGCAGAGATACTTGGGGACATACAAAACCGTGCAGAACAAGCTGTCGGGAGTGGTCCCTTCTAGAGACATCTCATCAGTCTAGTGATGGGTCACCCTGGGCGTCTGGGGGACCTAAGGTGCACACCAGAGTTCCTCGCAGATCTAGTCCTTCATGTTCAGACTGTTCATGCATTTATAAACTTTTATTCTTGTTTTCTTGTCTATTTTTTTTCCATTGTTGTGGTTGAATATGATGATGCGAGGGCTGGAGCAACTCTGCTGT
>NW_010320527.1:0-414 GCF_000700745.2 Antrostomus carolinensis
CCCCAGTGGGCTGCAAACCCTGGTGCCACCATCACGTCACACCTGGGGACCGATGCAGGGGGACCCACCTCCCCAGGGGGGCCCAGGGCCTCCATGGGTTTACTGGGAGCCCCCCACTTTGCTTACGGGTCAACACCTGAGCCTTTGGGGCTACAGCACCCCAAAGACCCCCCTCCTCTTCTCCCACTTTGATGCCACCCACATAGGGAATGTCAGCGGGTGCACCGAGTTTGGCAGAGCTCAGCGGGGCGCTCCCAACCCTCCGAGCCCGTATGAATCACGGGTTCCCCCCGGGGAGCAGGCGGGGAGGGCGGTTCGCTCCCTGCACAAGCCGAAGCTTGTCTGTTGTCACCATGCCAGGCACCAAGGGGCTTGGGGGCGACCCCGGGGGCCCCCCTCGCCCCCCCGGGGGCC
>NW_010320527.1:431-1181 GCF_000700745.2 Antrostomus carolinensis
ACCCCGTTCGCCCAAGCTCTGCCTCCCTTGTGAACCCCCATCCCCCTGGCATGGCACTGCCCTGCCTTAAAGATGGAAATTGAGGCGTCATGAGGGGTCTGGGGGGGGTTTAAGGCAGGTCTGAAGCCGAACTTGGCAGCACTCGGCTCGTAACGCAGCTCGTTAATACAGGAAAAGCGTCGGATGGGAGTGGGGATGCACTGGGATGCTTAAAAAGCAGCAAATCAGCACAAAACCCCACATTTGGAGCAAAATTGGGGGATTGCCGAGGGGATCTGGCCACGGTCAGGGTGATACAGGGTTAAATAAACTCGGTCGGGGGTCCCTAAAGCGGTGGCTGAGCCCCCAGCCCAGAGGCACCCGTATCGCTTCCTCCATGGAGTAACAGCGTCACGTCCCCAGGGAGACCCCAGCTCCTGGGTGCACGTTGTCCCCTCCCACCCCCTGAGCACCACCGAGTGCCTGTCCCCCAAAACGGGGTCCCCAGGGAAGTTTGTGGCCGCCGGTGGCATCGGCGTTTCAAGCAGGGAGTGGCCAACACGGCACCACGCAGCTTGGCCACGGTGCACGTGTGCCAAGAGCCACACTGGGGAAACTGAGGCACAAAGAGGGAAATCCCCAGGGAAGTTTGTGGCCGCCGGTGGCATCGGCGTTTCAAGCAGGGAGTGGCCAACACGGCACCACGCAGCTTGGCCACGGTGCACGTGTGCCAAGAGCCACACTGGGGAAACTGAGGCACAAAGAGGGAAA
>NW_010320528.1:0-11574 GCF_000700745.2 Antrostomus carolinensis
ACAAAGCACAGGGAGCGGAGGGGCTCGTTGGCACTTCGGGACGGGGAGGAGAGCGGGATTAGGTACAGCTCCCACCGTGCCAAATTCACTGCACGAAATAAGCAAGAAAGGAAGGTGGGCAAGTGAGTTTTGTGGATACCAGTATCAGGTTCTGACAATTGCTAGGGCAGGTTTTAAAAAGTGGAAAGAATGCAAGCAGCATGGAAAGCACAACTCCTGGAGAAGTGTGTCTGTGTGTGGGGAGAGGGGGAGGAAATCAAGATTAGGTCACCCCTGATGGTTGATTTAACTTGCTACGTGATACTCCTACAGTGCACACAGCAACTCGGACTTCTGAAATTTACTTTTTTCCTGCTGTAATTCAGGTATAGGAAGCTTTATCCTGAAGCAATTCCAGTGTGCATTATGAAGCCAGGATAGCAGTTTTCATTAACTGTTACATACTTTCATTACTTCACAGATCTTTCTTAAAAGATAGACACGAAGATGGGGGGGGGGAAGAACAAAACCAAAAAAAAAACCACCCCACCACAAACCAGATTGGGTCTCACTAAAGCACAAAAGGTACTTGGTGAAAGAGAAGTGCTCTCTTTGTGACTTGCACTCATTTGGATAAAAGTTCACACAGAGGTTGTTAATGATTTAAACTTTAAAACCTGTTACTACAATTGAAGTAAAATGGTTTGAAGCATGGTTGTCTCATATAGCTCTCTCTTTGAGTAAGGAAACTTTGAACTTGGCAGAATACATAATCGAAGTCATGAGTCAGATGTTGCAAATTTTTTTTTTTTAAAAAAAAGCATTATTCTAGCATGTATACCTATTAGAATTTTTTTGCTTTTGACAACCTGACTCATCATTTTATCACATCATTTTTTATCCCAACTTCAAAATACTTAACTGTCTAGGAAAACACAAAACAGATTTGCAATCTAAATCATTTAAATAGTCAATTTATGCTCTTAATCACCTAAAGTTAGAATGGTTTCAAATAATATATTCATTTTACAGCCACGATTATTTTTTCTACAGAAAAAAAAAGATTTAAATGATTATATATATGAGAGTCTCAGGTTCACTAGCACGCAAGCGCAATTCTGAGTTTTAAAACCACATGTACAGAGTACACTTCTACTGAGACAAAACAGACTCCTGACTTCAGACGGTTTATCATCTCACAATACAGTTCAAATACTTCATTTTCATAGAGAGATTTACTTATTTGTTAACCCAGAAGTAAAAACCAAAGTGTATACCTGACAGAAACAGGGCTGGAGATTGTTGGGGGTGGAGATGAACCCAAACAACTACCTTACACTTACTCATGATCAAGAGTACCAGAGTCAGAATTCCCTCAGAATATGTGGGTCCTGTTTTTTTCCTTCAGTTCTCCAGATTATGCTGGTTTTGGAGATTTGTATAGCATTAGTAGTGACAACAAAAAATATCAGAGGCATTCTTTGCTATTGCCCACAAACCTCCATTTTGGCATGCCTGGGACTAGCAACAGTTCACTAGTAAAGAGTTGCAGCGCTAAACGCTTCTCAATTATTTCTAAAATACACTCTAATGGCAATTGTGTTGAACCAAGCCAGCTTTGTGAGCAGTGGCTTTCTGATTGTCTGAATGATCCTACCTGTGCAGGAGGCCACACAGTAGCCATTTCAGAAAGGGAAAAAAAAAGGGAAAGAGCACTGGCTCTGTCCTACCACCCGCCACCGCTGTGGCAGGCCTTCCTCAGGTGCACTAGGAGAATGGGATGTAGGAAATGCTGCGTTCTGCACCATCACTCTTCCCACCCTCTATTCCTCATGCATTTCTGGCACAAATTAATGTTGACATTGTGAACATTGATTTACAATATGCCGTGTGGGGTTTCCCCCCCCACCTCCATCATTTGAAACCCCCTTTATGGGAGTTGAGGTGGCTGCAGCAGAGACACTATGGGAACACAGCTCTTTGAAAGGGCCATGAGGACTGGGAAGCAATAGAGCAGCACTAAATCTCTCTGAGGGTGACCTTTGCTTCAATAGACATCCCAACAATTTGCCTAAGAGTTTAGAGGGCCAAGCCTTAAGCCTGTTCTGCAGTGAAAGAAATCCCAAAGTTTGAATTGGGAAGGCGGCCGAATTATCAGGGAATTATCATTATCATTGAATTATCAGGGAGAAACTTTCTGTACTCTGAGCTTTCAAGAGTTTCTAATCCCACGTCTGGAAACACTCTATATGGGAATAACTTGGTTTTTCATATCTATCCTGGCTAATTGCGCTACTCCACGTATTGTCCTAGTCAGCAGATCGTATCCAGTCATCACATGGAAATCAAAGACACATCAGTCCTATCTTTACGTTCTTTTATGCACTGGTTTAAGGAAGATGACCAAGGGCATCTTTCCATTTAAAAAATAATCTTCCACTATATGGTTGGTGGTATAGTAGGAAAAAGAATGAAGTCAGCTGACCATACTTTTGAACATTTCTAGTCCAAACACAAGAAAATAGTTGCAAGTCTTCCACAGATAACAAAATATAAATAATGCATTGCTTCTGCAGGTCCTGCTATTAATAAGTAATGATTGCTTGGCACCTTCCAAACACCAAACCTAGTTACACATATGAATTAAGCTCAGCCTCAGAGACCGCTTTTGAACAAAGTAAATATTTTCTTCACTTACACATGAGAAAAATGAAACAAATGGAGTAAATAAGATTTTACACAGTAATAAATGATGTCACATTCTTAAAACCTTTGCAGGGTGTCTAGCATCCACACTATCTTTATGTAATGTAACAAATACTTGAAAAGGTTGCTAAACAGAAACTTAAAAATTAGCTGACATATTTGCTTTATTCCTTGAAGCTTTAAAGAGTTCTGTTCCCAGGCTCAGATTCCTTAAAAAAATGTACTGAGTGGAAAAAGGGACCATTTTAACCAGTTCTTGGGCCCCAAACCAAACTATGGTATTAGGCCACCACTGCTTAAAGTACAGCCTACAAAAATGATGGTCAGGTCAGCTGTGTGTCCCTGAGCATGCAGAGGAGAGCTATTCAGACTCCACGGTCTCTCTTTAACAGTACTCCTATCTTTAGATTAATTTCCTATTGAACATAGCAGGTATTTGCCTATAGCCCCTACATCTTCAATTTGAGGCACACTATTTTTCATTGAAATTACCCTCTCTCTCCCACACCTCTTGTAGCGATACACTCAATGGCCTAAACTCCTCCTCTTCCCTATTTTAATTGATGTCAATATTCCTATGCTTAGCAGTAACTGTGAATCAATCCTGCAAACAAGATTTGCTTGCAAACTTTTCTTTGCTCTAAAGCATTTAAGAGCCAAACATAAGGGGATGAACAAATCCATAGAATAACAGCTCATGGATACCATCATCCATGTTTGCAAATGCTCTGTAAACAAATAACATTAAGTAGTGGACTTGTAACAATAATAAATAATGACAAGTTAGTCACTGGCCAGGCCACCAACCAGTTTCACAAAGGCCAATAAACAATGATCAGAAGTCATTACTATCTGATGATTATTACCTTGGGACACATAACACAGAATTACAAAGTGGGAGGTGGAGTTGCATAACCAGTGGATCCTAAACAAAAGACAGGCTTTAAGCTTTTGTAAAAGGCAACCAAGTTCTCCTTCCCCCAAATTTTTAACCTCTTCCTCCTTAAAATGAAAGGAAAACAAAAGGGCCACAGTCAGTGAACTACCACAGCAACCTAGACAAGGACTCTTTTTGCAACCCTTGAAATCACTGGCAGAGCTCTCCCAGCTCTTTAGCTGCCTATGCCATGCTTATTAACTGCGAGCATATTGAATCAGGAATGTTCTTCAAGACCAAGATTCTCATGAATTCCACTACAACCTTGCAGCCTCAGAGTGGAGAGGCATCAAGAAGGAGTGCAACATATCCTGTATCTCTTAGCTAAACCACAACTGGTTTTCTCAGAATCTTGTCTAAATCCCAGCAAACAAACTACCCATAACCATTTTATAATAATTTCAACACAAGACGCTTCTAGTTGAAATGTAAATTTAACATGTTAATGCTTCTTCAGAAGAACCAGCATGTCTACATTTTTCAGCTGCTAGTATAGCAGATTACCTAGGAAAGGTGATATAGCTTCTAATTTCAGAAAAAAAAAATAAATCAATACACTTAAAGCTGCTAGCCTTAAAGCCATGCTGAGATATAATCCTAGATTTTGCAGGCCAGCAATACGTTGTCTGTAGTTCTGGAGAGGCATTACATTAGTGTCCACATCTTTTTGTTGCTACTCAAATACTATGGGAGGTCTCCAGATTTACCAAGGAGGTCTTGTGATTCTTATCTTACCATAAGTGCAGTTGGCTTTTCAATTCTGTCATTCACTATACCACCTCTTCACTCCCCTTTTCTGTAAGCACATTGTGTTGGGTTTGGGGGGGGAAGGGCCCACCTTGTGATAAGCTTCAAAACTCCCCTGGCTCCAAGGTGTACCCCCCCCCAGCCCAGGCTGAGCCATTTGGCAATAAAGAAACGCCTCTGTAAATCCATATTTGTGAGGGGAAGGACTGTCTTGAAAAGAAGAAGGTGGAGAGAACCTGGAGGAGAGGCCATTGACCTCAACAAAAGACAACCAAAGGAGGTCCCTGCAGCCCATGGAGGTTCAATGGTGGAGCAGATAACCACATGTAGGCCATGGAGGACTCTACGCTGGAGCAGAAAGCTGAGCCTGAGGGCAAGTGTGACTGAATTGAGACCCTGAGAGATGGCCAATGCCAGAGTTGGGGTGGATCCCCAGAGCCAGGGGATGAGGAAGTGCGCTGGACTGGAGACCCACCTGCAGCCCATGGATGTCCCCATGCCAGAGCCAGGAGCTGAGCCCAAAGAGGTCCGTGACTCCATGGGAAGCTTGCTCTGAAACATCTTATTTCTGGATTTGCATGCCGGGAAGAGCAGCAGAGGTGAACTGACTGAACCCCCATTCCCTGCCCCATGTGCCACTGCAGGGGGAGAAGGTAGAGAAATGGGGAGCAAAGTGATTTAAGCCCGGGAAGAAGGGAGGGGAGGGGGAAGGTGTTGTAAAATGTGGTTGTTTTGTCCACTCAGATGCATGGCAATGAATTAAATTGATTTTTCTTCCCCGAGTTGAGTCTGTTTTGCCGTGACCATAACTGGTGAGTGAGTTGTCCCTGTCCTTCACCCTAACCTATGCCCCTTTGCTGTGACTCCCTTCCCATCTCATCAGGTGGGGGGAGTGAGTGCAGGACCACATAGTCCTACTGTGGTTTAAACCACCACACACATTTTGCAAAAAAACTAATTTGAGCTTATGACTATTAGACTTAAGTCTACAGATCCTTGAAATGCAGAATTTCTCCCTCAAATCTGAGCCAGCAACATCTTAGCCAGTACAGATTAAGTACAGAAAAAATAAATCAACACTTCACAACACAAAATACTAAGCAACGTCTGAACTAACGAGAAGAATTTGTTTTCAAGTGGGGACTGGAACACTTAGCTCAGGGCTATTACAGTTGCAAAAATGGAAATTAAGAAAAAGGATAAATATCTGCTCCAACCCTGATCTTTCTGCACCATTTTTCATTCTCCATTTAAATTCATTGAAATCAATAACTTTATCCCATCCTAAAAATGGTTTAAGTTAAATCACAGTGAGACCCAGAGCACTCCCTCTGTCATTTTGTTTCCGCTCAACATTTTGTTAGTCATAGGTTAATTGAAGGTTTAGGCACATGCTCATTAGCAAACACCTGCCATGGTTTAAAACATTACCATTCCTGGATGCTCCTAACTGCTTCCACTCCCAAGGTGGCAAAATGAAATGCATTTGGCCTCTTCATCTGCTTCAGTGTGAAGTCTTGCAGCTTAGTTAAGTAGCAAAGCGTTTTAAGCCACAGCTGTTTGCTAAATGAAAGTGTGTCTAAGTTCTTAAACACCTTGTTACATATATGTTGAGAAGCAGAGTCTCTGCTGCACCAGCAAGGTGGCAAATTCCTCAGGGAAATCAATCCTGGTTTCTCAATTCACTAGCTAGTTTTCTGTTAAAACACTAGAGTAATACTAAGACTGCTCAGGATCCCAAGAACTGGCATGATCCCAAGGAGCTCACGTACTACCTAGGGCTGTGCGCTTCCCAAACTCATCTCCCTCTCTGACACAGCACCTTACCAGAAATACAGCAGGAGGAAGGCAGGCACAGAAGTGGATGTTAGCAGTACTGATGCCAATTATGTCCTCTTTGCAATACCTGAACAGCTTAAAGAAAGGTGAGGGAGAACAGAGGGCAATTGGGAGACAAGAAAACATGGCAGTGCTGAGATCTTACATTCCCAGAAAAAAGAAACACATTAAGGTAAGGGAGAGGAAGAGTATGTGGAGATCAAGCTTCTAGCAGGCTTCACCTGCCTGGTGTGATGAATTTCACATGGCACTCAGCTTCACCATGCTGCATGTCCTCAGTAATCAGCCCTCACCTACTGGCAGGCAGAAGGGTTTGGGCTGCAAGTCAGCCTGCTGTCACCGCTGCCTGCTGAGCATGAAGTCATGTGGCCAGTCCCCTCCTGTAGGGAATATCTTCTTGCATTGGCACTTCCCCATCCTACCGAGCAGCACAGAGAAAAAGGTTATTTGTCTTTTGAGATAATAGGAATAAAGTCTAGTCTCCTCAACCCCTGCTGACGTGGTTTGATGAAAATAGAATTTCTAGTCCCTACTTTTCAGCAACACGAAGGCCACCCAGTGTTTTCAAGTTTGTAGTTTACAGTGAGATCCAAATTATTTGTCCATAAGAAGTAGACTAATGATAGTGAAAAATCACACAAAGTAGCACAAAACTTCATGAGTGGGAAGAAAGGAGGGAAGCAGCTTACATTTCCACACAAAAAACCCTGAGGAGTGCACCCTCAACAAGTTTGCAGATGATATAAAACTGGAAGGAGTGGCTGATACACCAGGTGGTTGTGCCACCTTTAAGAAGTACTACCTTGACAGGCTGGAGAAGTGGGCAGAGATGAATCTCATGAAGTTCAAAAGGGCAAATGCAAAGTTCTGCATCTACGGAGGAACAGGCAGCAGCACGTCCTGGGGGCCTACCAGCTGGAAAGCAGCTTTTCCAAGAAGGACCTTGGGATCCTGGTAGGCAATGAGCTGACCACAGGCCAGCAATGCACCCTCACAGCCAAGAAGGCAAACATTAGGAAGATTGTTTCTAGACCAGCGGGTCTAGGGAGGTCATTCTGCACCTCCAGTCCATGCTGGTGAGGCTGCATCTCAAGTGTTGTGTCTCATTCAGGGCTCCCTGGTACAAGATCTGGACTCACTGGAGTGGAACACAGGGCCACAAAGATGACTAAGGGACTGGAACATCTGTCTTCTGAGGAGAGGCTGAAAGAGTGGAGACTGTCTAGCCTGGAGAAGAGAAGGCTTAGAGGGATCTTATCTGTTTGCACAGATGTCTGATGGATGGGAATGAAGTTGAAGGAGCCAGACCCTTCCCAGCAGTGCCTATTGACAGGATAAGAGGCAATGGGTACAAATCAAAAAACCAAACCAAAACAGAAAATTCCATCTGAACAAATAAAACAATTTGTTACTGTTAGGCTGGTCAAACACTGGCACAGGTTGCCCAGAGAGGTTGCCTGAACAACCTACTCTGTCCTGTTTGAGCAGTGAGGTTGGACTAGGTTATCTCAAAAGGACCCTCCCAACCAAAATAGTTCTATGGAAGTATTATAAAATGAGCATTTACTGCTTCCTAAACATGGTATTCATGTCTGGTTTTATGGGAGTAGTGTACAGCATACAAATATTCCACTTTGCTTCTTTAACTACTTGGACTCTTCACTGAAAACACCCTTATGATAGCCAGAATTCTTTAATGTCCAAATACTTGTTTTTAAAACTCCTACTGGTTTATGAGCTACTTCCTAAGAGAAAACTTCACTAATCATTCCAAAATCATGGTTGGTGTTTTACTCCCTCACTCTTCTTCCTTCAGTGTGGTTCCTACTAGTTCTTCCCTGTGGTTCCTAACCTGAAGATTTTACAAACTAAATGAAGCTATAAGATAACTGCAGAACAGGTTACAGAGTGACTGCATTTTTAACCCCTCTAAAATTCATGCACTGGAAGATTGCTGTCTTTTTTTCTTAGACTTAGACTTTTCTTAGACATTTGCAGAGCATCACTACCTCCACCTTTCAGTTGGGGACATGCACTCTGCCTCCAACAGCAGCACATGGTAGTTCACAACCAAACTAGATGTAGAATTTTGAGGCTGCTGTTCCCAGCAAACTATTATCACCAACACATACTGATGTGGCCACAGGATTTAATTGCTTTTCTTGCTAACCTGCACCCATACTTCCTTTATGCAATTCCCTTCTTTTACCAGTAAGCATACAGCTTACTCATATATCTCCTCATATAAGTTGGCTGTTTGCCCTAAAGGTTCCTATTTCATGGAACTAAAATTCATGAGGTGCTCATATAATTTGACTTCTGGTTACTCTTATTCTCATTTAGATTTTGGGACAGATACAGATATTGCTGTACACTGAGAAGCAGCCCTTGATTCCAGCAGTGCTATTCAAGACCTAAGGCTCCCAACACTGCAGAGGTCATAGTGGCTCTCGGCAAAGAGTGGCATGTTCTTGCCTGCAAGAGGGAGTAACAGCCCCACGCCATACACTCTTGCACACCTCTTTCCCCCAACTGAAGCAACAAACAAATGAAATTAAGGAGATGTAGGGAAGGGGTTTTGCACCTCTGTATGCTTCTCTCCTTGAAAAGAAACTGTATGAATGAAGAACTGAGGGTCTGAAGATGGAAGACTATACTAGAAAGCATTTGAGTGACTCTTTTTATGCCTTTGCATACGTCCATCCCCTCCCCCTGCCACCTCTTTCCCCCAACTGAAGCAACAAACAAATGAAATTAAGGAGATGTAGGGAAGGGGTTTTGCACCTCTGTATGCTTCTCTCCTTGAAAAGAAACTGTATGAATGAAGAACTGAGGGTCTGAAGATGGAAGACTATACTAGAAAGCATTTGAGTGACTCTTTTTATGCCTTTGCATACGTCCATCCCCTCCCCCTGCCCCATAGTGAAGGCAAAGTGTTCTTAAAGTAAAGGGAGGAGTACTTTTTCCAGATTTCCTCCATGAGGAGGATTTTGCACAAGCCAAATTGATGGAAGCTGGCAAGAGCCTCAACAGCTAAGTATTCCCTGCCTGGCCAGAGAAGGTATGGATCTCCCACTTAGTCTTGTGAAGGTCATCAAGCAGAGGGTAAAAGGGAAAAATCAAAGTGAATTACTATTAGAGAAGAGGTCCAGCAAGGCAGTTGACTTGTGCAAGGCCTATCAGAGTTAAGATGCTTTTGTTGGGTTTTCTTAGAAATTTTTATTTATTTAGGAGGTTTTATTCATTGAATGACAACTAATGAGAAAACAAGTAAGCCTTCTGGGTCTCAATAACCATTAAGTTAGGTGGGCCTCTACCCCAAAGTGCCAAGAACAGTGGCCATCAGAAACAAAACATTTTGGCTGCCTCCTCAACCCCACAAGAGCCATATCAAGGCAACTCAGGAAGAAACTGCTGGGATGCTTTCATTTACATGGAGGAAAAAAGCAAAATCAGTAGCTTTTAAATCATCAGCTAAGTAGGAAAACAATTGAGAAAAGGGTCAATAAGGTATTCAAGTGCAGCTTTTGGAGAGAAAACAGCACTGGAGAAGGTACCACAGTGGAGCTGAGATTAGGAAGAAACAGTGTGGAACATTCTTCTGATCTTCTAGTGTAAAAAAAAAAAAAAAAAAAGTCTGCTCAGTGGAGAAGAGTAATGCAGAAAATATGACAGGAACCCTCCTGTTCAGGGCTTATCATGTTTATATGATTCATAAAACCCTCCAGTTCCCACAGCTGTGATACCACGTCAGACATAATTACTTCTGCTGCCCAGCTGGGTATGCTAATCAAGGAAGCTGGGTCAAGTCTGACCCCCACCTACTTCCCTCTCTTCCATAGCTTTTAATTGACTTATTAAAAATGTTGAGAGCTCATCACACTCTTCACTGGAGAATATAAAAATATGAAGACTGTCATCCTCCATTGCTGACATTGTTGGAGATCTTTACAATATATGGTCTTTTACCAAAGGTCCTACTTTATGCTCTCAATGTCTATATATTACTAAAAAGAATAAAGTCCAACAAATTACCTGGAGCTAGATACTCCAGGTTCCAAAATACAAAACAAACAAAATTTATAACATCACTCAAAAATCCCCTGAAGATGCTAAAAAAATGAAGACATTTCAGGTTGCAAGGAAAGTCTTAACACTTTCTGGCTTGACAGCTCAAATATTTCAGCTGACTGAAATTGTCACCCCATCATGTAATAAGACAGAGTATCTAACTTACAAACTTTTTAAGCTTAGGATCCCTCTTGCTTCTCCAAATTACCTCTGAACTGTTGCCTCATCCAGTTCATCACTCCTCCCTGTTTCTCCCATTCTATCTTTAAGACTGAGGCACATCCCTCCCTTCATTGTGCCCCAGAACATTCTTCCAGTCCCAGAACATTGTTGTAACCTATATGAACACCTAAACTTTATATTCTTCCTCTAATCAATGATCCTTTCTAATTCAAAGCTTCTAGCTTAATTTGTTGCTAAAAATCAACTGTCCTTACCAAACTCTTTCCCACCTCCAAATTGCTGTGCCTTCACCCACTTCTTGTAGTATGAAGACTTCCCTGCCTAGTGTCTTTCAAAATGGGCTGCCTATGCTTTTCAAACTGACCTTCGCTGACAAATTGCCCATCTGCAGGCCCTGTTTAAGTCTCCCGTTATCTCAGTGACACTGTCCCCAGTGAGGCTTCCCATACTACTGAGTCTTACTCTTTTTAGCTGCTCCTTGTAGAACCAAGCCTTAGGTTTTTACTGGCACAGTAAAGCCATCTTATACACGAAGTGGTAACCTGTGATTTTGTCACATAGTTAGGAGGTAAAAAAATATTAAGAAACCTTAAAGGCCTTTAGAACTCTGTCCTAAAGGACTGTACCTTCTCAGACCCCAGACTGAGGCAGCTGTGCGAACAGACACTTGGAGTGTAGGTGCTTCTTCTTTGGCTGACATCCAAAAGCCAGGCAACTCTTCAGGCCTTGCTCACCTGTCCTTTAAGACAGGCAACATCCTAACTCCTGTATTCAAAATCCTTTTCACAAAAGTGAGAAAATATGCTGAGGGAAAAGGCTGTGTCAATACACAGTGGATGGCAAAGTCACAAATGCAGAAAGATTAGGTTACAGCCCAATACTCATTTCCTAGTGATAAGGTTAAGAATACTTGAAGATAAGATAGTGACTTATTTATGGGCGCAGGAATAAAAATCCTGCACAAATTTAAGTGATTTTTACATCTTACTAAGCAAGGACAGGGTCATCATCCAACCAGCTCAAGACACCTTTTGCATCCTAGAATGGAGGGGGTTGGAAGGGACCTCTGGAGATCATCTAGTCCAACCCCTCTCCCAGAGCTGGTTCCCTAC
>NW_010320528.1:11620-12002 GCF_000700745.2 Antrostomus carolinensis
CAGGAAGGCGTCCGGGGGGGTTTTGAACATCCCCAGAGAAGGAGACTCCCCAGCCTCTCTGGGCAGCCTGTTCCAGTGCTCTGTTACCCTCACAGTAAACAAGTTTTTCCTCAGGTTTATGTGGAACCTTCAAACAATCCATCTGGAAGCCCACCCCACCTTTTTGATGCCATTTGCCCAGGAGGAAACTGACACCAGGTGGGACAAGACAGCGCGCCCACAGCAGTACCGACCCTCAAAGCGCTCCTTTGGCTCGGCAGGCCCCACTCCCGAGCCCTAAGGGGACCGGAGGGCAAGGGCTCCTGCCTTTGCCTTTAAGAGCGGGGCGGCGGCGCTGAGCGCCCCTCTCTCCTCCGCTGCCGGCCGGCGGGGCGCGCTCTGG
>NW_010320529.1:0-220 GCF_000700745.2 Antrostomus carolinensis
TCAGTGCTGCAAAAGCCAGGCGCACGCTGGCCCGCTCACCGCACAGACGCCGGGCTGCAATCCCCTCATCTTGCTGTTCCCTTTTCCCAGTTGTGTTGGGTTTGTGGGAGGAGGAAGGGCGGGGGGAGGAGGCACGTTTCTGGTAGTGGGGGAAGGGGCTACCCTGTGAGAACCTTCAAAAAGCTTCGCTAGCTCCAAGGCAAATCCCCCTCAGCCCAGG
>NW_010320529.1:336-589 GCF_000700745.2 Antrostomus carolinensis
TCCATATTTGTGAGGGGAAGGGCTGTCCTGAAAAGAAGGTGGAGAGAACCTGGAGGAGAGGCCATTGACCTGAACAAAAGACCATTGGCCTAAACAAAGAGAGATCTTCGTTTCCAGGAAGGAGGACAGAGAACCTCAGACACCAAGGTCAAAAAGCATGGAGCAGGAGAAGGTAAATGAGGTCCTCTGCAGACCATGGAAGTTCAACGGCAGAGTAGTTACCCTACGTGTAGGCCACGGAGGACTCCACGCT
>NW_010320530.1:0-265 GCF_000700745.2 Antrostomus carolinensis
ACACTGAACCCACCACACAGTGATTCCAGCTCCTGAGGAGAAATGAACTCTAGCCCACACACAATCAGCCCTTTGCAGCTGCAAACCAGTAAAATACGGGGAGGTTGGAAATGTCCTTCTTCTTCCAGTAACAAGAGGGGAGATGGAGCTGAGATGTGAGGAAGAAATTGTTTGGTGTGAGGGTGGTGAGCCAGTGTCCCAGGTTGTCCAGAGAAGCTGTGGCTGGTCCTCCCTGGAAGTGTTGAAGGCCAGGGTGGAGGAGGGC
>NW_010320530.1:302-675 GCF_000700745.2 Antrostomus carolinensis
CGTGGTCTAGTGGAAGGTGTCCCTGCTGCTGGCAGGGGGGTTGGGACTGGATGAGCTTGAAGGTCCCTTCCAACCCAAAACTTTCCATGATTCCATGACTCTGCAGTGGCTTTGCATTGTTTCAATCCCTCGGGCTTCGGGGTATTGCAATGGAGGTCTACACACTCCAGAAGTGTGCTCAAAGCCCACCTGTGCTCGCTGGGTCACAGTAAAAGATAAGGCAGCTGTCCCAGAAAAGTGCTGCCCTGTCTCTGCAAGACCCTTCTCTGACTACAGCTTGTTTGACTTCCTCATGTTTACACATCAGACCAATGCTTGAGACCTTTAACCTTGTATTGTCCAGACCCTTTGTCCTGGTGTGAGCTGGGCCAGA
>NW_010320531.1:0-4577 GCF_000700745.2 Antrostomus carolinensis
ACGGAGGGTGGTGGCTGAGCTCTGCAGTCCCCAGGGCTGTGCTGTTTCGGCTGCTCCCAGCCAAAAACCACCACTCTTTTCCTTGTAGAGATATAATAACCAGCTGTGCTTTCCAACTCGACAAGAGCTCAGAGTCATGGAATGGTTTGAGTTGGAAGGGACCTTAAAGCACCTGCCCCTCCTCTTCCCCTTGGCAGGAAGTTCTAGACCCCCAAGAGATCTCCTCTCAGTCTCCTCTTCTCCAGGCTGAACACACCAAGTGACTTCAGCCTCTCCTCACACCCTTCCCCTCTAAACCCTTCCCCAATGCTGTGTCCCTCCTCTGGACACTCTCCAGCAGCTTTAGATCCTTTTTCTCCTGTGGTGCCCAAACTGCCCCCAGTGCTGGAGGTGAGATGGTCTTCTGTGGGTGGCCACAGGCGACCCAGAGGGGTCTGCTAGCTGTGGAGCTTGAGGGTTGTAACATTTTTTGAGTATTGAAGACATTAAGGAACCCTTGGGACTGTCAAGGCTGGTGCAGGTTCATGTCCAGGCTCAACGGGGCCGATGGGAACAAGGCTTGGCCGTCAACCCCGGGTTCCTGGAGCCACCCAGGAGCCCTCCTGCATGGTCTCCTTTGGCTCTGAACCCCCCTGAGCTCTCGGGACACCCCAGAAGGAATGAGCTGGGTAGGACTCAGCTCTGTGCCACGCGCTGCCTATCCCTACTGCACGTTGGGGCACAACTCAAACAGCAATTCCTACTTTCTGTTAAAACCTGGAATATCTCACACCGGATTGCAACACGCTGGTCCTCTTGGAAACCTTCTCCAGCCCCAACACCAGGCGACATGCTGAGCCACAGGGTCTGCACCTTGGATTTCCCAGAAAACTTAGTGAGCACCGTAAATTAAACACAAGAGCAACAACTTATTCCTTTTTTGGGAAGCTTTGAAGGAAGGATTTATTTTTTTATCTCCTTTGGAATATCTCTGCTGCTCACGGGTCGGTGACGGATCCTCCCCCTCCAAACTCAACCCGCACAGGCTGAGGCTGGGTCAGCACAGAATTGATGTGTGCATTGCTCGTTATTTATGGGGTTTTTTAATTAAGTTTTCTAATGTTACTTAATGACCAACAACTTTTCATGGTTTTAAGTTCATCAACGTGCAAGTAACGAGGATGTCCAAGGTGGAGCAGGCCAGCGGTGCCCAGTCTGATGCACGGTCACGAACCACTGTTCTCTGATGGTCACGCTGAAAAAAACGAGTGAACATTTTCTTCCCAGTCTCATCTTGTTTTTTCCTGTTCCTTTGTGGTGCATTGTGAAGGTTGCTCTGACTTCTTTTCACTCAAGTGTCTGTGAAGAACTGTCTGAGCTCGTTACCAGCGTCATCTCCCTGGCTGCTGGAAGAAGAAAAGCTGCCAGTGGTGGCGAGGAGCAGTTGGGGCAGCCAGATCTTGCTTGGTCACCGGAGTGGAAGATTTTACCCTCTCACAATGTCCCACAGACTCAAAGCCACCCAGGAAACAAAACAACTCAAGGGTCTGAATTTCAGGGAAGCCTGAGGACCTGGAAAGAGCGTGATCTGGCTGCGGCTCAGAGGCTCTAAATCATTAGGATCTGGTTCCTCATGTCAGGACACCTCGAGGGGCTGGAGCGGTCAGCTGGGGACTGGTTTGATCAGAGGAAGGATGAAAACAGATTAAAAAAGGAGAAAAATGATGTTTCTTCAAAGACTTTTAGCGAGGGTGAGCTGGACTCAAGAGCCTGGCAACAGCTGTTGACTATTCCCGATGGAAGAGCAGGAGCTGGTGGTGGTCACCATCTCCATGTGATGTTCCCGGTGGGGAGAGGGCAGATGGACCCAAGGACATATGCTGAGGAACATGGGTTAGTCATAGGGGACTTGTCAGTGTTGGGTTCATGGTTGGACTCGATGATCTTCAAGGGCTTTTCCAATCCAGGCCATTCTGGGATCCTGTTTAGATTGGATGTGAGGAAGAATTTCTTTGCTGCAAGGGTTCTGAGGCATTGGAAGGGGTTGCCCAGGGCAGTGGTGGAGTCCCCATCCCTGGAGGGATTGAAGAGTCGTGTAGACACAGTGCTGAGGGACATGGGTTAGTCATAGGGGACTGGTCAGTGCTGGGTTCATGGTTGGACTCGATGATCTTCAAGGGCTTTTCCAATCCAGGCCATTCTGGGATTCTGGGATATGGTTACAGGTAAAGTCTAAATATCAAATAGAACAAGAATGACTCAATGAGCAGGTTCTTCCTTATTCTTCCTGCTATAAATGATACTGATTCCCCACATCCTCTCCGTATGCACACCGCGTCGGTGCCTGTGCTGTGCTTTGGGCAGGATATGTTGCACCTTCAGAGAGTCACAGCAGTTGAGTTGCTCCTGGCAGTGTAAGAAATCATCTCCAAAGGCCGAGGCAAGGCTGGCTTCTTCCTTCACAGCTTCTGCTCAGAAAACAGTAAGTGCAGAAACAGCGACGGCTTTGGCACGGGGCGGTGCTGGGTTACTGAAAACAAGCCTGGATGCACTGAGGTCATCTGGCAGCTCTTCTGCTCTGACACGTGTCTGCAAACACCAGCCCATCGTCTTCCTCGCATGTGGGGCGTGACGCTGCAGTTCTGAGGCAGCATCAGTTGGAGCAGTGACTGGATCTGGATAATTCAGCTCATCATTTAGCTCGTTCCCATCCTGGGTGAGTGATCCCACTGGTGTCAACAAAGCATTTGCAAACAGCTACAGCACTTCTAACACCACAGCCAAGAGACAATGTCCCTTAATGAGCAGCTCAGCTGCGGTTGCTTGGGGACAAAAGGCACCTTGGTGGTCACCACCATCCGGGCTCAAGGTTTGCTTCTTTTATTTAAAAAAATTAGAAAATTTAAAAAATGGAACCATGAAGATATAAAGAGCAGAGCCAACCTGGCCAACTAGCCCCTGGAAACAGGAATTGCAGTAGCCAGAGGTAACGGGTGTCACAGTGTGGTTTGGGGGGCAGGATGATGAAGAGCAGCTTGAGACCTCTTCCCCTCATGACTCCAACCAGGTGTTGTGTCTTAAGCAAGTAACACACAATTAAGAGAGAGATCTCCTAAGAACACTGATGTTCCTGAAAGGTGTTGACTGGGGCAGGTGGATCCCCACCAGGGTGAGAGCTTCCCAGGGTGGGACAGTTCCTGTCTAACTGGAAACTTTCCTGATAAACCAGCCACATAAAAGAGGAGAGAGGTCGTTCCACCTCAATGCAGAGCCTGAGCCATGAGTGCTGAGCAGAGACCTTGGACAACCCGGGATATTTAATGTGTTGGGCAGTGCCAACAGCTGCTCTGACTGTCCAGCTTTCAGTCTAATATCCAAAGCAATCAACTGAGTTTAATATCATTTTATTAAATTTTTTTGAAGAATTTTTAGGAAATAGTAATATCGTTTCCCCCCAGGAGCTGGGACTGCTTTAGCCCTGCATTATTGCTGCAGAACCTGCCCATAAAACCTGAAAATGAGTCTCCTGAGGTTAATGAGTTACCCTGGCACGCTTGGGAGAACACCAAAGCCAAATATTGCTGCTGCTAAACACGGGGTTAATTACATTTGGGGCGTCTGGTGCTCACCCATCCCACTCACACCCATGTTCCCAGATCTGCAGGTCTGGGGTCTGTGCCACCACAAACCATCTCCGTTGGGTTTGGACTATTGAGGGTGCTGGAGCCCTGCCCATGAGGGACCAGTCTGACACCCACCGCTGCTTCGCTCCCTCTTAATAAGCTTTTTAAAATGAAGCAATTTTAAAATGAAAAATCATGAGCTGTGTCACAGAACACCAGTGGTGGTGGTGACCTCTGCAGCTTCGGGCACCGAGTATCTGCACTCCGAATGGGGAATATTAAACCCCTAAAAGCCAGCGGTGGAGAGTTGCCATGTGAACGCACCAGCCCATCCTCAGGGCACGCAGCCTCCCTGCATCTGGAAACAGAAACAGGTTTCACAAAACCCAACCTCCCCGGCACAGCTCTGCTGGGTGTTTGGGGTTATTCCGTGTGATTTCTCTCTTTGCACAACAACATGTGAACCTAGAAAGAGAGCGAGCTCTGGCAGGAACTAGTTACCCCGTGTCCGCGCGTTTATTTCCAGGCAGAGTATTGATTATTTAGCAGTTCCCCAGTTGCTATGACACCAAACACCACCGATCCCCCAGCAAACACACAGTTCATAAATACCAATTATGGTAGAGCAGCTCAAAATTTTCCATTCGGATAATCTCCTCCAACTTCTCCCTCATCTTTGCTTTGGGTGACATTCTTTGCTTTCTGTTAAAAATTTACCTTTTAAACTGCCTTTTTCCCATTGTACTCCATCTCCAAAAAGCAATCCATTGACAAACGTGTCGCCGTTTCATGGTCTGTGTCTCCAGCAGCCGGTGTCCCCACAGTGCACCAGCATCTCCTGCACTGGTTGTGGGGAGATGTGGAGTCCGTATCCCACAGGAGATACCTTCCAGCTGGCAATGGGAGCCCTGGTCCTGCTGAGCACAGCCAGGGAATTCTGGGGGTGGGAAGGGGATTAGGGGTGTGTGGTGGTTT
>NW_010320532.1:0-16455 GCF_000700745.2 Antrostomus carolinensis
TAATAATGATAACAACTATATATATATATATTAACTTTTTTTTCACAGTCAGTTGTCATCAGATAATTATTAATATAAAAAAAGTTAAGGAAAAAGAAATTGGACTACTCTTTGTAACTGAAACATGAAATGTTTTCAAGCAAAGAAAGGGTTTTCAGGTTTGTTAGGAAAATAAATCCTACAAATAACTGGAGAGTACTTTTTGAATACTTGAGTTATGTCTGAGTGATTAATAGTGTAGAAAAATGGGTATCTTATATAAACAGTGTTTCCTAAGCAATCAGTAAAACTTTACTGTTACCAATTAACATCAATTTTTGCTGAAAGCTTTCGACAGTGGACAGTGTCCCTCCAGAATCACAGCACTTTACATTGCTTAGGGACATGATCTGCAGATTTCTACTGACCTCTGTCTTGCCATTAGTCATTTAACTTCGCAAGTTATTCTCATTTTGGGGGCAGTGAGATTGAAGTAAAACCTCCATTGACAAAATACTAGTTCTGAGCATCTGAAAACATAAAGATATACAGGGAAGAATAGGACCTCTAATGGGCTTTCAAATTGTACTCTTTGCAGAGTTAGAATAAAACTAATAGTTTTAAATTAAAGAGATTGGTAAAGCTTCATCCTAGAATACCATATTGTCCTAAGGATAGTGTTATTTGTTATTCAGGGGAGGAAGGATTGGTAGTTGTCTTCAGATTCATAATTAGTTTTAATTATCTTATAAATACAATACTTTTTTTTTTTTTTCTTTTAAGAAGCTTCCACCTTAAAAGGCATAAATTTGGAGTTTCTGAAATAGCTGGTCCTGGATACTTAATGAACCCCCTGCTACAATCTCAGTGCTGGAACCACCTGTACAGAAAACCTTTTGAGACCCTTACTGTGCCACCATTTCTTTTTTAACAATGTTTTCTTTTCCCCACTGCACAACCAGGCTCGGCTCCCTTCGTGCTCATCCACCTATAGTGTTTCTGAGGTATACTTTGCACGTGTTCTCTCACACAGTCAACCTGCTCGCCCATCACACTTTTTTGGTTTTATTTACTTTTTTCTTTTTTTGCATTGCACTGTGCACAAGTGGGGAAAAAATCAGCTTGGGGGGGCAGATTTTGCATGCTCAATCTGCAACCATGTTCAGCGTGGTTTTAAAATCACTGTAGCAGTCTGCGACCACCGTGATGTGTAGTCTAGCTAGGCAGCTGCAACATAGCGTATGAACATAAATTATATAATAAAAGCATCCTTAATTATCTCTTACATTAAAATTAAAATAATAAACTTACAGCTGTTCAGGCTGCAAAATGCTTCACTGGTTACTCTGACCCATTTTCAGTAAGTAAAACAGGAAAAACTATGTAAAAATTGCCATCACATTATGATTACTGATTACCTGTCTAGATATAGGTGGGTTTAGGATATCTGAAGTTCGTTATTAATTCCCGAAGCTCTGGCTTCAGTCACTACTTGCCAAAATGCATATAGTATTGTAATACTTCCATATCAGCTTCATGTTAGTCTTCTAGAATAAGGTATAGTACCATCTTAGCAAGAATTGAAAAGAAAAATATGTTCAATTGTAATTAGGATGGGATAAAACAAGAGAAAGATGTTGAGATAAACTAGAATTCACAACATCGCGGGATAAAAACAACCTTTATAAAATACTGTCAAATTAATGCTATGCCCACTGTGTAAAGATTAGGCTTCAGCATATTATTATAATCAATCAATGAATGAATATCAAAAAGATGGACTTGAGGTTTTCTGCAATACTGATTCTGTCTTGAGCACATTTAGTTATTTATTCTGTATTTTGAAAGAATCCCTTGAAGGTGACAAGATCTCATAAAAAGGTGACAGTTCACTCTCTCTCCCTGTGGGCCAAGTTCTAGACCTGATGTTCTATTAATGAGCGTCGCCTCCTCACTCACTTTGTCCCCAGGCAGGGAGTTCTGTGTGTAAGCAAGACCTCGCTGATGTGTGTCTAATTTGTTCTCAAAAGCTTCAGCTTCTCAAGCAGTCATTCCTAGCACTTCCTTATCCTTAGTAACAGAAAGAGGGGTTTTTTTCTGGTTTCACTGTATGAACAGCAAAAGATCTTATAAAAAAGTTTTTAAGAAGAAAGGTGCCTACCAGTTTTTCTGTCATAGATAAATAATTGATGTCTGGCTCCACCAGGAGACGAGCTGTTTTAAAGATAATCAAGTATATGTTCTTCAAAGCACCTGATACATATTCTGCAGTTATTATGCCTTGTTACTGTATTATATGAAAGCCTCAATGTTTTTAATCATTATTACCATCAAAACATCAATACAGAATAAATAAGTAATACTATATTCATACACGTACAAAGACTCTTTTTTCTAAGCTAATACAGGAGCAAGAAATTGAGTTCAGTGCTTACAGATGCAAGACAAACACCATCCTCACTCAACCAGCCATTCTTCTGAATGATCTGCATGAAATTTAGAAAAGGCACAGGATCAACGGGCATTTCAGCTTGATGACACTTTGTTTCCAAAGAATCCAACTGTGATAGTTCCATCTACAAAAATGGTGAACATACTGTTATGGATTATGAAGTAAATAAGACACTTTCAGGGAAACTGGGCGCTTCTTGCTTTGCCTGCAACCTCAGCCATTTGTCCTTTTCACATTCTGGAGGGATCAATGTCTTTGAAGGAAATACAAACCATTGTGGCTGGTCAACATGCATGGATCTCCTCCTTGACAGATTCCAAAAACTATTTTGCCTTCTCTGAAGCTATCAGGCTGTAGTACCAATTAGTAATCTTGGAATAGTTAGATTCTGCCACAACTGAAGAAGAAAATTGGAGTAGTAAGTGCATGAAAACTTAGTGAACACTGTCCACAAAGGATGGCTTTCCAATTTGTAGTAAAGAGTCTGCTCACTGAAGTATCAAGGTGGCACTGTGAAAGTTTACAAGCAATTTGTCCTTTATACTCTGTGCAAAGGGAAGATCTTCATATCTAAAATGCAGATAACCTGGCTGCCTGGTAAACCAGATCTTTTGATGCAGTTAAAAAATTGCCAGCTGATCAGAATTTCATGCTTATGAAACATGCAGTGCAAGACCTAGACTGCAAACCGAAGGTGAAAAAAAAAAGAATACGTACTTCTCTAGTGGCAGGATAGCACCCCATGTATTTTTGAACAGACTGTTTGAACCAATGATAAATCAAAAGGAACAAATCAATTGAAACTGAAGATCTCTATGACAATTGTAGCTATTCGAAGAGACAAGGAGGGATTGGACAGTCTCTGGGGTCCATAAAGGATTCATAGTATAGTTTCTAAATTCGTAAGAGACTCTACATTCAGAAATACAGCTTAGTGTCAGGATGCATGTGCAGCAGTGCTCAATGTCATCTGCTATTATTTTTGAAAATGCGAAACGCTGCTATGAGTAAACAACATCCTGACCCCTAAATGATATGACAGAAAATCTCCCAAACTGAGGTATTTTTAAATTGAGTCCAAAAGCCTGCCATTAGTTTTGATCAAGGGGGAGAAAAGGAGTACTGTTGTATTGCATAATGTCTCATATCCAGGGGGAAAAAAACCCACACTTTTGATAGGATCTCAAGGTTGTTTCTTGTGTCTACACCCATTTCTGTGGTTCTCATTCCAAGAAAATACTTTTCTTGAGCTGATTCTTAAGCACCAAGTTCAGAGTTCCTTAATTTTATATGTCTAAGTCATCACCAAATAGCTTTGGACCTTCAGAGGACACCAGGAACACAAAGACAAGAGAAACAGAATCAATGCTGTGGGAATTCATCTGAACGTGCCTTCTGACAAAGGTACAAGAAAAGATAAAATAAAAAAATAACCTGATATCTTTGATAACAATTTCTGAAATCTGTTTTTCAGAAATAGACATTGTAGCATCATAATAAGAAATTTCCTTACAATTTTAATTGTTGAGAAAAGCCCTGGGATTGGGTTAATTGGCACTCCTAGAGCTAGGATTGCCAAAAAGGAAAGTGAGTAATATCAGGGATTTTTTTCTGCTGTTACATAGACGGTCTTTGGTTGAAGAAGTAAAAGATCTTCCAGCAGAAGAGAAACTTGGGATCTGTATATTCTGCATTGTGAAGAATTTAAGGTAGAATTTGCTACCTGATTTTTTTCATCGAAAATATCCTTGTAGAGGCTATTTTGCATCTGAAACTCCAATAATTAGGAAGGCTTCTTTTCACCTTTTCCTCTTTATTGTCACCAGTTGCCCTGCTAAAACTGTGAATATGGTCAACTGATGCCTACTGGAGAGGAACGGGCAGAAAGTTTTTAAAAACTTTACTTACCTTTAGTTGCAGGAAGATTTTCATAGTGTTTTGAACAAGGCATTGTAGCGTAGTAGTACTATATAATTAATTAGCCTATAACTATGTAACTAATTAAATCAAAGTGAGTTTCTTTAAAAAGTTATTCCCTGGTGGCAAGAGAAGTAAAGCTTTAATGCTCTAAAACAGTCTAATGATAAAATATAAATTCATATTCTCCTTGAATTTTACAATGTGCAATAAATTTTTTCCTCCTTCATGAAAACCAGTTAGCTTCATGCCTGTATTTTTTTTTTCAATGTTAGCAAGATTACTTAAATGATTTTTCTAAGAGTAGAAATATTAATTAGGAATGATGCTGACTTAGCAGTTGTGCAGTGTAGTCGGTGTGTAATATATCTACAATGTACTTATTATCCATTTACCACAAAACATAGTATTTTATTTCTTTTTAATAGCAGTACTTCATTTAAGAAATTATTAAATCAAGTTAGCTTCACTTACATTTTTAGAAGTACTCTGACTTCAGCTGCTATCTTAAAAATACCATACAAAATGTAAAACTAATGGATTGACCAGTGAAGGTCCATAGTTTCCTAATTTATAAAATCACACTTAGGTAGTATTGCACAATGGCCCCATTTTTTACCCTTGTTTGTATCTCAGACTTTTGATTACCAGCATCAACCTCTCTCTCTCTCTTTTTCTCTCCCTCTTCTCTGGCTTCTGCATGCGCTATGTGTTTGGCTAAAAGCGTAATGAAGGAAATCTGTTGATCTGCTTCTTGAAAGTATAGTGGCAGCAAAATGTTTACTACAGTGCTATCCCCTGGTTTCTAAAAAAAAGAAAAAAAAGTATGTTTTTCAAAGAGGGAGACACTCAGGTCTTTAGCTTGTCATATGTTTTATTTAGCCTCATTGAGTGGTTAGAACATGATACCTTGCGTTGTGAAAGATCTGCAAAGTTTTATGTTATTTTTTTTCTCCCACAAAGTACATTATTTCCATAAAAATAGTTTTGGAAAATGTATTGGCTGCATGCTGATTGATGGGATTTGATTGTATACTTAGCGTTGTTAGCAAAAAAATAGAGACTTGTACTATCTTAGGTGATAATACAAGAACAGAGGCACCAGTACAGGGAATTAAGTATCAGCATTATTAAGAGGACAAGAGGAAGTACTGTTTCCTGCAACAGGTATTTGACTTCAGAAGTCCACTCAGAGACTGCAGGAAGATTTTTAAGTGCTCTAGGTTAAAATATGCTATATAGTATACATTACAAAATGTTGTAAATAACTGAATCTTGTTCTTTACAACTAAAGCCAAGTATGAGACTCTCCTTCTGCTTAGGCTAGTTTGAATAGAAGGCAGTGCTGAAAGACCAAGAACTGCTACTCTGACTTTCAGGTGTTTACCACCAGCATAGAAACTAGAATTCAAATTTAGGTAGAGACTGTTAAGTTCACTGTTGTTAACTCTGCACTATATAGCACAACTGATTTGAGGATGGGTGGACCACCCATACCTCAAGGGCAGAGGGGACTCCTTTTGACATTCAAATTCAAGAGCATCCTTAATGCATGCACAGTAAGCCCAGCTTTCTGAATTTGCTGCCTACCTGCAAATTCTGCACCCAGGATTTCCAGAAGGCTCTTCTGGCTTCAGGCAGGTATCCCAGCTTCCTCGTGCTGGCTTAAGAATGTAGCAACCCCTTACACTTTGTCATCCTTTTTTTAAATTGAGTTTCTTACTCTTTTATCTAAATATTTCTCTCTAGATTTCTAACCAGCAGGCCAATTAATGCAATTTTTGAGTTGGTTTATTCTGATATTATAACTTTCCAGAAGCAGTTTGCCAGATAAAAAGTTTTGAAGAATTAATTTAACCATGATAATTGACTGTGCAATTGTCAAGTAACTGAAAAAGTCTTCAGTCAGTTCTTAGGCACCCCGAAATGTTTTAATGCCATTACTGTTTTTATAATTATGGAAATATTTTAATATAAAGGAAAATCCTAAGTGAATATCCATATGCAATATCTGAAACTTGCATTGCATAGTGTTAAAGGTCTGTCACCAGTACTGGTTTTGAAGATTGTTAACATAGCAGCAAGAAAACTATGAGATAATTCTGAGAAATATAAATAGATTTGAAATACCATAGGTGGTCAAGTATGATGAATAAATTACATCATTTTGTTATTGGTCAGATTATTAGACTAATTTTGTGCTCAATATTTATGCCCTTGACATATACATTTTTGAAAACATACTATCCACAAACCTGTTTAGAGTGACACAAAGTTTGTATTTTGTTACATCAATTAACTTCCACTTCTGTAATATATTAATATATCCCATAAATAGGGAAAGCACAAAAAAAAAAAAATCTGTCATACATAGCAATTTCTGGAGTGGTATTTCCTTTTCCTCTTAGTTTTTCTTTTGTAAACTTTTCAGTCTATATATCAGCTGGAGTTTTGGAGGGGTTTTTTTGACAATATGGAGAATTTAGTATCACCCTTACAATCACAGGGTGGCATAATTCAAGTGAGAAAGTGTTTCAGAAGATGGAAGACCATGACCAAGAAGAGTGGATCTGTGCCTATATTTTCTCTAATATAAGATCACTTTCATGACATATACAGAGATTGCTCTTGGACAATTAAGGCTATGCCTTGGATAGGGGAGACAAAATGAAGTAAATGTAAGCAGTTCCTCTCCATTCTCTTCTCTGCTTTTAAGCAGAAGTCCAGCAGATAGAGAATTTGGTTCTTTACATCTGACATAAATATATTGATCAATTGAAGAAAAACTGCTACATTAAGTTGAGATTGCTTATGTCATCCCATATGCTTTGTAGAGACAGTCTTTGAAATATATGTCTTTATGTATCTGTGATATCTACAGTTCAGATATACAGTGAAGCCAGTAAAGATCCACTAATCATTTGGGTTTTGTCCAGTTATACTGGGACAATCTAGTCCTGGCTTTCTGGTTGGTTTTTTGTTTTGTTTTGGGTTTTTTTTGCAGTTGCTAATAGAACAATGAGGTTTTAAGTCAAATTATAATTTGTAGCTATTTCTCTTTCAAACATGAACAAGAGGTCAGAGCTTTCTATTTGGCAATTGCCATTTGAAGAATTGCATCTTTCCTATTGCATTTTGATTTGCTAATAGTACTACCTTTCTCTAGGCTTAAGAAAAATGAATGATTTAAAATTCTTACTTTTCGAGAAACATTATTTCCTCAGTGCCAATTAAAATGCAAAAATTGATGAAAATCCAGTGGTCTAGTTTCCTTATTTGTAGAACACAGCTTTGCTAGTTCTATCTTCATTCTTGTTGTTGGGCTTAGTAGCTGCAGAAAATATCTTTTCTCTGGTATGTCAGCATTCTCTCTGACATACCAGAATAGAGAACTGTTCTTGTCATATCAAGAAAGGCATTCATGACAACTCATGAGTGAAAGTATGGCAAAACTTCAAGTTACATCAGGAAAGAGAGTGCATTACTGCAATAATTTGATCAAGATATACATGAATAACTTCGATGAATGGCATCTTAGATATTTACAATTAAATTAATTTTTAAAAATTCTTTAAGAAATGTTACTATATTTGTATTTTAAATACAATTTATCTGTGTTTACTGTCTGCTGAATCTCAAATTAGATTCTTTACTAGTTCACACGTTCAAAATAGAAGCAAAATCTACTTAATCCTGCAGCTTCTCTGTGCATGGTACTTACCCTGTGACTTCTGCCAAATAAAATTATCCCTTCGTATTAACATTTTGCACTTATTCTTTTGTTCTCTACTAAGTTCAGTTCAAGCACTAAGTTCAGTTACAAAGAACTATTTAACATTCAGAATGGTAAAAACTGTGATTTTGAATGGCATCTCATTTCATATTACAGATTTTGTCTTAAATCTTATCTATTCAACCTATCAAAATTGTAATACTTTGTGTTGATTTTTTTTATGGTAGAATGCTTTCCAGTTCTGCATTTATCAGAAAGAGAATAAATAAAATTTGAAGTGTCTATTAGGAAGCATAGGCACTAAGAATTTGAATTATAAAATCACAACTATTTTTGAGATAATGTTATATACATTTCTATTTTCTAAAAATCAAGTAGTTCAGAGATAATTTCCATTCTCCCCCATTTGGAACTTTAAAGTTCTTTGCTTTTTTTTCAAGACAAGTCTTTATGTTTCAATTTTAAATGCCCATCTCTGAATTTTTCCCTTTCTTTTTCCACAAAATAGGGAGATATTCCACCCTGCCTTATGGTAGAGCTGTGCAATCCTTTGTGAAACAAATTAGATCAAGTCAGAGAGCTGTGAATGTCATTTTCCTTTTGATTGGTTATAGTTTAGACTCATGTATGTAATCTATATTTGCATTTCCAAAGTCAGTCTTGTCGTTATTCTCTATAATTACATCAATTTAAACAAGGGGTTTTTTTCCATTTTCTTGTGCTGTACCATGCCTTGGATTGGGTGACATCAAAACTTTCTAGCTATAGCTGTGAAATTTCTTTTCTAGACAACCACTGTTTTCTTTTTAAATCCAGTAGCAAGCTGCTCATCAGCATACAGTGTTTCGTGTTTGTTTGTTTGACATTTACTACTTAAATCAGTTTCTTTGAGAAGCCGGTTTGTGTTCAGTTACACTAGTAATAACACTCTCTGCAACTGCTCTCTAGGTTCAGCTCCCAAAGCAATCTGACTCTTCAGAGTCAGCTTCAGTAATAGAGTCTGTGGAAAATTAGTCTAGAACCTGAAATAGTAATAAATCAAAGTAGATCAAAGCTTCTTTTACATTGCTGTTATGGCTTTTGGAGTAATCACCAATGTAAAATGCCGTAGGTGTGATCTAATTTACATGTATCTCTAGTGAATAGTGCCTGTTTTAACATATGGAAATCAAATTAGATACACACAGCAGTGTCAGTATCAGTTATGTATAGCTCAGATGTCAGTGGGTTCCCATCAGTGCTCCTATGTTATCTTCCTGTTTCTGCAGTTTTTTAACATGGAAACAAGTGTTTTTGCTAAGTGTAATTACCATAGAATTTTTCATTCAAGAGCTGGAGGGGACAAAGAATGTCCTCGTTCACAGTATTTTCCATATTCCTTCCTTTTCTTTGAGTTTCCAAGATTCAGTGCTGCTAGAAGCCCAGCCAAATTAATATTCTGTTCTGAGGTACATAACTGTTGTGGGGGCCAGTGTTTGCTGATATGCTGGATCTTGCAGTCCAGATTGACAAATTCAAAACAACACTAAAGGAATCTTATCTTTTGAGCCTTTGAGGCTTAAAACAAAATCCTAAATGCAGATCCTCTTTCTGCATTTGTGTTTCTGAGCACATTAAAAAATAATGTCTAAATTGAGTTTGACAGTGTAGTTCTCAGTGCAGCGTTTGCTCAGTTCCAGCCTCTCCTTTCCATAGCTTATGAACCCTCTGAAATTGTCACGTTATTCATCCATGATGTTCCTGATTTCATTTTAAGGATTCTCCTCAGAGGAATATAGTCTGTGTTTCTGCCTCAACTCATAAGGCAGAAACCTAGCTCTTCATACAGTAAGTTCACTGTACTGATACTTACTGCTCAGCTGGATGTACGGACTGAAGCTTTATTTTCCTTATAGTTGTTGCTCCCTAGTTTGAATCTTAACTTAAAAGAACTTTATTAATTTTTACACTTGAAAATATACAAGTCTGAGAGATTTTGGCTGATACTGTATACATTGATGACTATAATATACACTCCATATATTATTGTTACCTATGTTTTCTAGTTTATGCTCTTGTACTTGAAGCCCTTCAAATTTGATGTTGCTAACTCAAATAAAAGTGTTAACGCAAATCAACTACTTTGGAGTTATGCCAGTACAGAAATTCTGATTAGACTGCATGGGGAAACATATGTTTTGTTCCCGCTCATATAGTTAGAAAAGTAGTACAGCCTTTCACTTTAGAATGATTATAACTATAAAAATCTCCAAACAAAATTCTGACAGACACCAATGAAAAAAGCTGAAATTTAACTTCAAACATAAGAAACTGAGTGATTGCCTTTTGTTGACTCTTTAGGCCTGAAGATTCACTGGTCAGTTGAGTGGTGGCTTTTGAAGCTTATAATTGTTTTGGTTTTGTTGTTACTGTTTTCATATGTTCTTTTAACATAGAAATGCAAGGCATGTTACCTGTGGAGTCACCTTCCAGGAAGATAAGATTATAAGCATGAAATACACTTGTAGGCTTTGTTAGCAATTGCAAGTTTGATTCAAAATCCTCTGAAGGTCAATGGAGAGATGTTTTTTTTAATCCCACAGACCTTGGATTGAAGGGATGGAGGTCCATAGGCCTCAGACCAGGTAGGAACAAAACCAGCAGAAGCTAAAAGTTCCAAACAGGCCTCTGTCCCTTCCCCACCAACATTTATTCAGATATTGACAATAACTAGATATTAGGAAAACTGAACTGTGTTTCCCAGTTGTAGTAGATGAGGTGAATGGTGACTACAGCTATCCTGCAACAGAAAACACAATGCTGCAGCAGAAGGCCCTGAATGGCTACAAAGGAAGACTATATTGCATTTTCTGTCTCCATATTAATGCAAACTTCATGTTTCATGCTGGAAAAACTTCTTACACCATTTTCAGGGGTACTAATTTTCTGTGTGTCCTTCTTGAGACACATACTTTGTGATGTTCACACATGCTGAGCACGCCAAATGCAGTTGAAATAAATGGCATCTGAGGGGCTTTGCGTTCCAGCTGCAGGAATTAAAAGTCACATTTAGTCTAGATGTCTCCGGGTCTCAGTTTCCTATTTGTAAAATCAAGTCATCCCTCTGCTTCACAAAGATTTTGTAAGAAATAAATTCCTTCATGTGTATTAGGACGTTTTACATTGTAGAACCGAGCACAACAGAGAAATCTATAAAGAACTAAATAATTCCCCATTCAGAAGAGAGTTTGGATAATATTTAGTGAGTAAAACATTAATAATTTTTGAACACAGAAATTAAAATTAAATAGCCTTATCTCGTCTCATGCAGAAGCCCTGCTGAAAATAACTATGATGAAATCATAATGCCTACATATCAAGGGAGAAATGAGAGTTGCACACATAACACTGGTATTTCCTAAATGTTGCATTTCACTTAAACTTGCCAGTTTTGCTTGACTATATTTGAATGAACAATTCATTTTAAAATTCTGATTTTGAGGGGCACACCATTAAAAATAGTTCTTATTTTTTACAGTTATGTGGAGATTTAGTTGTTTTAATGCTGCATTGAAATTGGCTGTTGCTGGGTCAAGAAATAGAAATGTGAAAATAGTTGAAATTTCATTTAGAAGCAAAATACTTGTAATAGAAATGAAACTTTAAAAAATGTTGACCTTATTAGTGTATGTCAAGGGTTAGAGAGTAATTTATGGAGTGTTTGAGAACAAGAATTTCTGTATAACACTTATGTATTTTTAGTCCATCTGATTGACAGCAGCTTTAAAGGCTGGTTGAACTGACATGGACAAGGAGTTTAAAAAGCCTTAATGCTGGTCAGATAGGGTGTAACTGAGACATCTAGCATATACTTGTATAACTGAGACTTACTTGTATAACTGAGACTTACTAGCATTACTAGCTAATTAATTCACCAATCAAATTGCCAGGGTGTGAGACTGTATGAAAATAGGTAAATACATCCTGTTTGTGTAGCAAACAAGGACAACAGGAATCTCTTTCTCTGAATCTCTTTGGAAAGAAATTGTATTCTCTCTGCCTTTGTTTACACTAACTGCTTCTCAAACTGGAGAATATTTCCAGGGCATATAGGGATTGTTTAAGATTTTCATTCAAACAATTGAAAGATCTTGTTCACAGCTAAGAATACAAATAGTAGAACTTTTCATTTTCCCAAGTGCGTTGTTCCTGTATATTTCTTACAAATCCTACTTGGATCTGTTAGTACAGGTTAGAAGTATCAGTTGGAGGTTGTGGACAAATTATTTGGCAATATTTTTTACGCCTTGATTTAATATGGATTTTAGCTTACACAAGATGCATCCTCCACATTTGAGTATTATAATTAATACTTCTTTTCTGAAAAACAAACCAAAACAAAACAAAAAACAAACCAGTATGACCTCGAATAAGTTCTGAACAGCCCCTAAAGTATCAGAAATGTGCTCTTTCCCATGTTACTCATATAGCATATCTATATGCTGTTCTACATTCTTAAGAACACAAAATCCAGCTCATATTTTTTTTCTTTTACAAGTGTAAACATTTCATTAAAATTCCTGTGAAGAAATAAAAACCACTTCCTTTCTCTTTGCCTCTTGTCATTCTCAACTATCAAGCCTATGCTGGCTGACAGTTTGTAGTGGCAAGGTTGCTTTCCCATTAGCTTTCTGACCAGTGGTTTACTAATTTAACTCCTTTTTTACTGTATGTCTCACAGTTCTTCCTGTTTTCTCATTCAGTGAGGTGTTCAGAATGCAATCTTACTTGATGTGTAAGGTTTTGTTTGAACCATCTTCTAGTAATAAAGCTACTGTTTTTGCATCTCCAGGACAAGGTCAGTTTCTGTGGAGAGACAATGACTTATTTGCATCCCAGAAAACTACCTTTTGCTGTTCATTTTGTTCCAAATATTGGATAATATCTTTTTTTTTTTTATATACTGCTTCTGTAAAAGGAGCTAATTCAGCCCTCATATTTCTGTGGTGTATTCATCAATCCACTTCCACCATCCTGTTTGAACAGCAGTTAGAATGAACCAAAACCTGATGATAAAATTCCATGTATGTGCTCATAGTCTACTTGGAAACAATGATCAGACTTAAATATATCTTTATATAAAGTGTAGGCGACTATGAAACACCTCGGAAAACAGAACTCAGTAATATATGGATGAAGACATAAAGGCATATTCAAGATTTGAAGATGACTTTTGTTTGGTGTCCAGTCTACCAGGCATAACACTTAATAAGTGGTAAACATCTGCTCCCAAAATTATTTTGGCTTCAAATTATTTTTTTGTTTATTTCTTCCTGCTGAAAAAAACCAAGTTCATTTTTTGATGATTCCAAAGTTCTGTGTGTAGAATACTACATTATTCATATTTAAATGTTTGGTGACATGAATCCCACCAGCAGTGCTGCTCCTTTTAAAAATCTGTTCATAAGCAATGTCTGCTCCTATCAAATCCGTTGAACTCACTTTCCTTTCCCTTTCAGAGGTGTTCTCAGTATGACAAGAAAAAATTATTCTGTAGTTCTGACGTGACTTTGTCCTAATTCAGGTGGCCATAAATCATACTCTTAAAACCTTGCACTTTCAGCTTGATGTAGAAGTGCTGTTTGAATAGGATTGCATTCCTGAAATAGGAAGACTGCATCTTGTAATAGGATTATTTAATCCACAAATACTTTGTTAAATGTTTTCTGAAGCATGCAATTCCAGATATACTCTTCCTGTGAAATTTTTTAACAACCTCATTTTTATATTCTATATTAATTCAATCAAAGCAGTTGTCTCTGTTCTTCAGATTAGAATTAAAACAATTTTTTTAATTAAACCAACCAATGTATTTCATTACATTTTTCAGTTTGCTCCTAGTTTAACCTTGTGTATATTGCTTAGAATAACAGGCCAAAATAACTTTTCACAGTATTTTTACACCAGTTTGAGACATTGTTATTCATGGTTTAGTTTTATTTTATGTATTTTATGTAAACCACTGGGGTGGGTGGCCTTGGGTGGGCAGCAGGGATTTTGCGGGCACAGCTGAGGAAAGCAGGAAGGTGCTAATGCTGGAGCAGCTCTCTAGCAGGTTCACCAGGGCCCAAAAGGTGCAGATGTTCTTCAGAGATTGAATCATGTTACTCGGAGAAGTAGCACAAAATATGGATTTTGGAACTTGGTAAATGAATCGCAGCTGGATTTGGGCTCTTATACTAGTTCGTGATTGAGAGTCCATACCTCTCCTACAAGGACAGGCTGAGAGAGTTGGGGCTGTTCAGCCTGGAGAAGAGAAGGCTCCAGGGAGATCTTATAGTGGCCTCCCAGTACCTGAAGGGGGCCTACAACAAAGCTGGGGAGGGACTTTTCATAAGGTCACTTAATGACAAAACAAGGGGAAATGGCTTTAAGCTGTAAGAGGGGAGGTCTAGATTAGATATTAGGGAGAAATTCTTCACTGTGAGGGTGGTCAGACACTGGAACAGGTTGCCCAAGGAAGTTGTGGATGCCCCCTCCCTGGAAGTGTTCAAGGCCAGGTTGGCCAGGTTGGATGAGGCTTTGAGCAACCTGGTCTAGTGGAAGGTGTCCCTGCTGATGGCAGGGGGGGTGGAATTGGATGATCTTTAAGGTCCCTTCCAACCCCAACCATTCTATGATTCTGTGATTTATTCACAGATAGTGATTAATGTATGTTGCACTCTTAGGGGGAAGAGGTATTTTAGGCAAGAGACACTGTGCAAGCACCTACAGTTATAAATCAAGTCAGATGTGATTTGAAAATCTATTTGAAGCAGGCAAGTATTCAAGAGACCATTCAAATGGCATGGGGACACAGTATATTGTACAAAACTCAAGTCATGTAATTACTAATAAAATAGAAAAAAGCAGCAGCAGCAGCATACTTTCCCACATCACACAGAATAAATTGTCTTCATAAAACAGCTGAGGTTTCAGGGAGAAATTATACGAGCTAAGCACTTTCTCAGTGACAGTAAGTTGAAGTAGGTGCAATACCTCATAAACAAGCCTAGCTGGTGTTTATGAGACAGTTAGAGGAATAGAGTTCTTCACTGTTAACGGCTGCTGTGCTTTGCATACCCTGCTTCCTTCATTACAGCTTGGCGAACTCATTCCCTTTGCTGTACCTTAGTCCTCTGTGTTTGTATATATGTTTGGGTTTCTGCTGGTGGTTCCACATTCTGCATGCTTTCCTAAAAGCGGAGCAATGTGCTTTCCCATAAATGATAAAGGTATTATGGGTTAGCCTCCTACAGGCTCTGCGTTCCTGAGAAATGGGCTTTTTCTGTTGGTGATAACTCATGTTTTGATGTCATTGTTCTGAACTGTTCTTCTTGTTGTAAAATTGAGTTGAAATGTACTCCCATGAGAGTTAGCTTTTCATATTGGGCTGGAAACTCTTCATCTTTGTGTAGCAATTTGTTTTATTATAACCAACGGCTTCTAATTGTACCTCCCATAATGAAGAGCTGACTTAATACTCTGTGCTAATCTTGTTATGACTTTAAAAAGGTAAGTAATTTCTCTAACCATTCCTAACAGTCGTGGAAAAGTGTTAAAGGGTTTTTCAATTTTCTTTTTTTCTTTATTTTTCACATGAATTTTTCACTTGTAGCATGAACTTTTATTTTTGTCTTTTTCTATTTTTCTTGTAATTTTTTTTTTTGTGGACTGATTTTTATTTGCAGCAAAACATATTACATAGATTTAAATAAATCCAATTTAGTACAGTCATTGATTTCATTTTTCAGACCAACCATGATTGATAGATAAAAATTGTCAGCAGGACTCTTTATTTTACCATTCCCTTAATTTATTTTTGAGTACCTTATTTCACATTCTATTTACTACTTCAGCCTATGGGAGAAAGCTTACTCTGCATTCCAGCATGATGAAATTGTATCTTAAAGAACATAAAATCTAATTTGCTTAAAAAACAGAGTAACGTGAATTGAATGCTTTGGGTTTGGTTACGTTCTGCCTAAACTATGCAGGGGAACAGTACTGGCTGGTAGCCCACTGTATCTTCTGCCAAGGTACATTGTGAGACAAGAGGCTGTAGAATGGACAAACAAAAATCTGTACTTTCCCTGTGAAAAGAGAGACAGCCATAGGTTGTTCTTTCTGTAACTACCTGTGAATGAGAAGAATTATAGTAAATAATGGTACTAATTGCTCACCCCAGTCAGTCATGGTACTATATGCAATGTAATATGCATTCTTTACTTAGCAGTGGCTGTGAAACGAATACATATTTTTCGTAAATGTCACAATTAACGAAGTAGTAAAACATGCAAATAATTAATATGACAAAAGGCACTTAAAGCATGTGATCCCATTTATACAAAGCTCC
>NW_010320532.1:16492-26447 GCF_000700745.2 Antrostomus carolinensis
TGGGTTTTATTCAAAATCATATTTTACTGCAGTTTTGTTTAAAAATAACATTTAGGATATCGATGTGCAATTCAATTAAACAAACAGAAGCATTATGTAATAACTACTTTTGATGTCAGTTATGTTAAAACGTGATTTGTATTCTGCAGCTGTGAGCATAGGTTGGGAAACGATCAAGTCTAGCTGATCAAGCCTTTTATTTTATTATCATGGATTCCTCTTCCACAGCTGCTTTTAAAATTTGTGGGAAGCAAATTATTTCTCACACTGCACATGTTGCCCATCAGGTGAGTGATAACATGGAAACTGTAGGCTGGGTGTAAGAAATCAAAAAATACATTTAAAGTCCTCTGTGTGCACAGAATTAAAAAAATGACCTGTAAGAGGCTGCCTGCGAAGCCAGCTGTCTTGTGTTACCATTGTCATTGGGACACTGTAAGAGCAAAACTTTGTCAGCACGTTTTTTATATTAGAAGATTTGATCTGCAAATCTCAGCTGCTCTGTTCATTATAAATCTCTTGTTTTTGTCCATACACTAGCTCCACTATAGGTTGGAAGGGCTTAAAGATGAACTGAGGAGGAATAGAGGCTACAACTCGAGAGTAACTATTACTGCTCAAAGGAGCTGTTTTCCATTCGCAAACATTGCTTTGCGCTATGGGTTTGGGCTCCTTCTGTTCCTCCACTTTGTTGAAGACTCTCTCTTGACTTCCATTTTACTTCTTTAGCACTGTCTTTGTCTGCTAACATTTTTCCTCCTTCTCTAGTAGCTTTTATCTGTGTCCTTTGGATCACATATTTTACTTAGTTTGTTTTAGTAGATTGTTTCCAATGTTTGTGTTTTGTATTTTTGGTTTTTTTGCCTTTTTCTTTAGGACTATGTTATCTCACTGAGTTTCATTCCACAGTTTGCTGAATCGCTTGGTTATTTTGCAGCAGACCCATTCCTCGTTTTCTCTTTTCATACGGTTTTCAGTGAGAAATAAGAGAGCCTCTTCCATTTTAAACAGTAGTCCTACACACATAGGCCCATGTCTCCTTTGCACACACTATCTTCTGCCTTGCCACGTCCATCCTGCTTCTCTCTCTCTCTGAGTCTGTGCCTCTCTCTCTTTTGTGCTTTCTTTCCTACCATTATTCCATCTTTTTGGTCCAGAATTGTCCTTTGGTAAATTGTAGGTAAATATTTACTTCTTCCAAAGAGAGTTCATGTCATGCCGTTGAAATCTGGTAAAACAACTCTGGGCCAAATTTGGGCATCATTAATATTTTGTTTCCAGTTTTTCTTGTATAGTATTTTTGGTGGGAAGGAGGGAGGGTTTGGGTTTTTTCTGTTTTGTTTTGTTTTGTTTTGTTTTGTTTTTTTAAACAACAGGTTTTTTCAGGGAAGGACACCATAACCCACTCTAAGTTGCAACATTACTTTCCATAAGTTATTCCATTACAATAAGTAGACTGTGTTGCGCTGTAGAATCCGATTTTTTTATGTGAATATACATTTGGGGCAAGCTGCTGTGGAACAGAAGAAAGAGGTTTAGAAGTTGGGGCACAGCTGGTTTCAGCCTTAAATGGTTGTTCCTTTCTGAAGACAACTTTTTGGGGATTAAGTGTCCACCATTCTTCATCAACCATTAGGTCATACGTATGCACTTTCTAGGCAATTTTTCTGTAACTGCAAATTGAAGCTGTAGTCTTAAAGATAATCTGGATTCACTCCTTTGCTTTTTCAGCAGAGACAAATGCTCTGTAAGGAAATTACACCCTCAGCGTCACCTGTGCTATTCCATGTCTTTCACTACATGTACACGGTTTTACTGTATTAGGCCTCTTGCTGAAATTTAGCAATATATTTGTCAATAAAGTAAAAAGAGAAGGATTCAGTTCATACTCAGAGGTTTGTATTCCTGTGAAGTTTACTTTAGCTGGGGTTTTGTCCACACAAAAAGCTTTCTATTCAAGCATTACCAGTTCAGTCAGCTGACTTGCCAGAAGACAGACTGCTGTTCAAATTAGTTCATCTAAAAACTTGCAACTTCAGTGTCATTATACAATGTGTTGGCTTTCCAAACCTGAGAAGAGTTAACAAGAGCTGATGTTTCAGTATAGATAAAGTTTAAAGTGTGTTGTGTTTACAGGACTGAGACTCTTCAAGAAACAATTCTTTTTTAAATCTGCAGGGTAAACAGATGTAAATCTAAATATCCAATGTTACTAGAATATTAGACCAATGTGAATCCTCCAGTTTCCCTGGAGTCAGACTAATGTATCTGGAATAGCACAGTGGCAGCTAAGCATCTAGGAAGAGGATGCTTGAGAAAGCAGTTGTCATTCTCACACAGTTACTTTTTAAAGTAGAATTGCACTGTAAAATTCATACTGAACATACATTTTCATTTAACCAAATAGAAACAACTGGGTAAATTTATCAGGCTCCAGCCAGGAGCTGTTTATACAATTGTGAGTTGCTTATACAATTGTGATTAAATCTTACTAAATATCTTCAGAATCAAAACAATCTAAATTGAGTATTTAAACTCTACAATACCTGAAAATATCAATAATAGAATTTTAAAGCAGGTCATCATAATATAGTTGCATTAGTATTTAGTTTAATAAAACAGGACCTAGATTCAGAGTTACTGTAATTACAATTGTGTAAGATAACGTGGATTTTCTGTTTGGAGCTTAACACGTAATTTTAACCAGTGTGTTCTTTGATTTTACGCTATTACTGTCCTTAGGCCATCTTGTTTCTTATGGCAGGGGGGTGTAAAATCAAATTGCTTGTATCAGGTTCTGACCATCGCCTACTACCCTTCTGCTTAAATATACTTACCTCACGTAGAGTATGTAAGAATGTTGCTGAAAATATGTATAGCCTCTGTCTTAGATCCCAGGAGCTTGCCCATTATATCTCTGTATTTTTCATTCTTGTTAACTTCTGTAGCTCATAGACTTTGTGCTCTCTCTGCAGGTCCAGTCTAGGTGCAGCAGCAAGGAGAACATCCTTAGAGCAAGTAAGTACTGAAACTTCATAGCTCCATTGAGAAACTAAGACTGCTCAGAAGACAGCAAATGATAGTCAGATGAGAAGAATATGGTTGGGAAATAAGTGAGTTTGCAGAAGAAAATTACTAACTTAAGACAATGAAATTCAGTCCAAAGAGAAAACAAAAGTGTAAATAGCTCATAGTGATCATGTATTAATGGATAATTGCCTTTTAATTTTTTCTTCCAAGTTGTTCTTCTAATGACATGGAGGCCAATGTTGGATTTGGTGATGTATTGTTGTAAATGATCATGTGTGTACAAATTTTATGGGCAAAAAGAATCAAGACAGTGAAAATGGAAATTATCGAGTTGAATATATATGATTTTTATTTTCATACCTGAACATCAAATTGAATATTGGGTTACATAAAACTAAACCAAAAAATGCAAAGGTGAAGGATTCAGATTTGAACCAAATGACCTGTTCTTTAATTTGCACAATTCCTTTCCTGTGGTTTATGGGAATCTTTCCTAGTCTAAAATTTGATCCACCATATGTATATATTCATAACAACACGAGTAGGAAGTTGTTTTGGCAATAAGGGAGAAGACTATCAGGAATTTTCTACCTTATGCAACCAACTGACTTAGCTGCTCCAAAGCTAGAGGATTATTTTGTCATACAAAGTGCTGCTTAATACAAGTAGTTATTTTTAGAGTCATCTAACATTTTACATAGTGAAAGATAACTTGGGAAGGTCTGAGGGGTTGTTTAATGTAATTTACTTGTAATTAAAAAGTACCAATTAGTAATTTTAGAATTTAAAAAAATCATTGTTTGTCTCTGCATCTGTTTAAATATATGATACATCTAAAAGAGTTAGCGTTTGTTTGTAGGATGAAATAGGGAGAGAGAGTGGTTAGTAGTTACACATACATCTTCCATTCTTCATTAAGTTTATTCATGCTAGTGTTAAACCTCAAGAGGCTCTAGTTCTGAGTATGTGTTTTCTTGGCTTCTTCTGCAGAAATAATGGGTATTACTTTTGGTGTTGGAACAAAGTTGTCAGAGATTAGGGGATTTTATTAAAAAAAAAAAAAGTGTTGAAGAATGCAATTCTCAGTAGATTTTTATTAGAACGTTTGACTTAAGCAAATTACGTGTATTAGAATCTGAAGGTAGTACCCTGGGCACTATTCAAAGCATTCAAGGCCTCTGAATTAATTCTGTTTTAAGGGTTAAAGAGATGAAAAGTTAGTTTCTGAAGTAGCTAAAAGTGAGTTTTAGGTAGCAGTAAAACATAAACATGAAAGCACCTAACGGGTGTAGCATAAAGGTTCTTTGCTGACACACAAGTCCCCCAGCTTTCACTGCTGTGACATGTTTTTTCCTAGCACCTTCCTTCATTTTTTCCAACTTTTCCTTTTAAGAAAATAGTTTCTTAATTTATATAGTCAGGAAAAAGTTTATAACATACATTGTGTGGAATCTGCTGGACCTGCAGGAATTATGGTGCTGCTAAGCAGGATCACGTTTAATAGTGTATAAAGTCTTAATATAGTTAAAATATATCTCATCAGCTGTTTCTCTCTTCCTCAGTATGCCAACTGCTATGTTAAGGAAAAGAATTAAGTCAGTCAGAAATTATTTGTGCTTGACAAATACACAGTACCTGCTTTTATCATCATGTTATCTTCTAAATACATATAAAGAGATTGTTGAAATAATTTCTTCCAGAATCTTTTTTATGTATTCCTGCAATTGTTCCCTCTCTTCAGTTGCTTATCTTCACTTTCAAAACCCTTCAAAGCTTGTTGTCCACTTGTTTACTCTCTCAGTAAGTATCAAGAAATTAAACATGCTGCTGGCTTCACTTTCAAACAACTTTTGTTGTGTTTTCTCCCAACCTGTCTCTCATACTTGGAAAAAGTAAGCGTCCATTAATCTGTCTTACTACCTTCACTCAAATTATGCATTTAAACATCACTTTACTATGGTGACTACAAAATCTTGACAATGGGTGTGATGCCCACTAGCTGGAAACACTGTCTGCTGTCCTGACTGCCCAGTGATTTCATTGTACTTCCCTCTATCTTCCTTTCTAGCCTTTTGACTCCCATCTCACTCTTGGATTGCAAACTCACTGGGACAGTGTCCATTTTTATGTTTTATCTGTGCACTGCACATAGCACATTGAGATGTGTTTGTGGAGAACAGAATGAGGACTGAGTCGTCCTGAGTTCATAGTTCGTAGAACTGAGTTAGCCTCCGATTATCATCCTCTGTGTACTACACTGCATCATCTCGAAGGGTTTCTGTTTCTGATATAACTGATCCTTTTATGCTCTTTAAGACTTCTGGTGTGTTTTCATTACAAGTAAGGATATGCACTTGTGTGAACATTTTTAACTGTAAATTGCATTTTGTTTTAAATCTCTCTTTTGATTCTAGTTGAGTACAGTGCCTTCCCAGTTCTGACATAAATGCTCAATAGTGGTAACTAACTGATTAAATTTACCCCAAAGTGCCTGATTAATTTCAGTAAAGTGATTTAAATGAACATCACTGTGTACATCTACACATTGTAGCATGCATAAACTTGGTGCTCTCTTGTTGCAGGTCACAGTGCTGTTGACATTACCAAGGTAGCAAGAAGACACCGCATGTCTCCGTTCCCATTGACATCTATGGACAAGGCCTTCATCACAGTTCTGGAGATGACCCCAGTGCTTGGAACAGAAATCATCAATTACAGAGGTATTTCGAGTTGGATTTTTTGTGAGGATTACGGTGGTTATTTCCCTTTTTTTACAACCTTCTGAAGACTTGCTCTTTTATTAATGCTGTGAGGTGTCTGAGATGTACCTTCTTCAGGAGAAACTGCTTTAGGAAATGCCAATAATAGGAGCACAAGTCTCCTTTCAAAGTAAGGAGAATGTTGGTTGAGCTCAGTGCTGGTCCTTGAAGGAATCTGTAATGGAATTCTAATTAAATATATAACTTATATTTCTTCTGGTCTGTGTTGTATGCAACAAGCTAAAATGTGGAAACCACAATTTGCCTCAGTGGTTGTTTTAACACTGGACTGCTGTAGATGTCAAGTAGCTCCAAGTTGTACTGTGATCATTCACTCTGTTCTCTTACTGTGAGAGATTTTCACTAAAGCCCCTTTCCAATCTGAGCTTAACGATCAAATCAAAGTGATTATTGATTCCAGGTCACTTTTTTCCGTGTCTGTATCTTTAACAGTTCATCTCAATCTGCTGTTCTGAATCCTACTTGGCCTACAAGTTGTTCCAGAATTTGACACCTCTTCTCATAAACACAACATAATTCCCTTTCTGTTCTACCACTACATTTGATTCTTCTGTGATACTTATGCACATTTAGTGTTTGACTCATTTAAACCTTATAATCAAGGATAATTGTTAGTGATTTATACAGCAAGATTGTCTTAAAAGGCACCAAACAGCAAGCAGAAGGTCAGACCTTGTGACTGTGTCTATAGTCGTAAATAAATGGAGATAGGTGAAGACACTTTTTGTCCTTAAACGGAATTAGCAGGACACCTCTCACCTTTTTTCAGCTAAACTATCCTCCCGCTGGAAATACTGCGTTCATAGCGCCTGTTAGGTGTCTCCCTTGCTTCTGCTATCCTTTACACCAAGCCTGCATGTATCTGGGAGAGTGTTCTTGGCACAGAAAAAACCATAACAGGAAGCATGCTGACAGCGAATCCTAAAATAGGTAGGGAAGAGGAAGCCTCCTCCAGGGATTCCTCCAAATTTTCCAAAGGTAAGGTGGTGGACAAAGAGACAGTGGAACCACAAGACTCAAGAGGCAAAATGTTTAGGACATCAGTGGACTCTAGATAGTAGAGAGGTTCAGATGGTTTCTGAATGGGGTATTCTGTCTTCTGGCTTGAAAGTTCAAAGTTTTCATGCTCTTCTCTGAGAAGATGCTGCATATCCTGCATTCAGAACAGCACCAATACTGGATCAACAAGGAATATGCATATTGCATCCTATACTTTGATAATGGTGTGCACATTAGAAGAAGGCATTAAGGCATGAATGCCTGAGCATAGCTATTAGATCTTTTTTGATAGCTGTCAGCTAAATGTCCTTGCTAAGACAGCCCATTGTGGACAGTATGATGAGCTACAATGTTGGGCACACTTAGTCCAAATCGATGCTTTGTATATGACACTGAACTGAAATAAAGGGTAAAATCTGTCATGTACCTCCCTGAAAAAGAAGCATAGCCTATGTTTATTTTGCTATATAAGGTACTGTTAAGGTACTGTAGCATTATTACTCTTTTTTTACGTAAGAATAGTTTGGATTTTTCAAGACTAGTGCAAAACTAAGTGAAGAAATAAGTTCTTGAATTTGGGTTCTATTGATCATAGGGAAAAACAAGTATTGATAAGCTGTTATTTTTCCTTTTTTTGTCCTTGATTCTATAAATATGTCTTATTCTCTTGTCCTTTTATCTTTACTTTCATTTTTCTCCATCTCTCTGTCTTTTATACTTCTGAATGAAAACTTGCATACTGTTTCACAACACTTTTGTGTTGCTGCTGTTATGTTTCTGGACAGAAGCTGTATTTACCCTAGAAGTTAATAAAATGTGGCTAAAAGTATGCTTCTGGGTAGACAAAGAATAAACATAATCCTCACATGCTACATACATGTTGATATATATAACAATAACTTTGTCATCTATTTATATATATACACCAGTCCTTGTGCAAACATTTATATCAACAGTAGGTAGTAGCCTTTTCATGTATCTGGTTTGTAAACTTCATTAGAACTATGGTGAAATCCAACAAAATCACAGTATATATAATTTCCTGCTGCAACATGCATTGGTCAAGCTTTCACCATGTAATTTATTTTAATATTAAAAAACATTCAAGATATGGACAAAGTAACAGTTTTGTGTTAGTACTGATAATGTTACCATACAAAAACCAGAGTGATTCTACTCTGACTACATGCTCTTCAGAATGTCCTTACAGAGACAGAACGGAGGTAATTGGTCTTCGCTAGATGCTTATATTCTCATAGAGTTTTATACAGTCTAATTTGTCAAAAAGGCAATTTGATTGTTTCTGTTCTTATTCTACTACATGGGAATATGCTGTCAAGGTAAGAGAAGGTATTCTAGTATACTTTATAATATCTTAGTTGGTATTTAATTTTGTTCTTCATGTTACCTGATTGCTGACATCAAATTCAGGCTGATTCTAAGTCTGCAATGTATTGATTATTATTCCTGGCATTGTGTTTCTTTAAAAAATAATGTTCTGAGTTTGCTGAGACATTTCATTTATCACTCTCTTCCCTTCCACACAAAATGAAAGAGTTAGATACTTGGTAAGATCATCAGATGTAGAGATATAGTCTTGGTTTAATATTCACATAACTACCAATAATGAAGATATTAACAAAGACATATTCCTTCATATTTTTGCACTGTAGTGCAAAATTGTATCTTGCAATTTATTTTTCAACAAGTATACACTTATTTTAGCACTATAAGATTTCCTAATACTTCATATGAAATTTTAGGATTGAGCCTTTAGGAGACATCCTAAAGGACACATCTGTGTCTGTGATACTGGAAATTCTATTATCTTAACCTAAAGGTATAAATCTCGAGATAGAATCTCATTTTCAGAAGTTCTTAAGTGATCACCATAGTGTTATACAGACAAATATATAGGATTTTTTTTGTGTAGGCATATATATGTATGTGTGTGTGTGCATGTGTGCACACACCTATATGTTAGTTTGCTAAAAAATGATGATTTTGAAGAATACAATGAATTAAGAACCAGTTTTTCATTTGGTTATGTGTTCATTTATTTTTCAGTTAGTATACTTGTACTTTCAGGAGATAATAAAAATGTAGTCCTGGAGATCTGAATCCTAACTACCTGTACTCAGAAAAGCACTATTGTGCTGGTTTTGTTTTCTTTGTGGTTTTGTGTCTTGAATTAACACTGAGCTCCTGAAAATTATCTCTTAGGGGCACAATTTCTCTGTCAGGAAAGTGAAATGTTTAAAGTTCTAGTATTGCAAGTTATTTCATTAACAAATTACCTAATTAATTTTAACCTGATTTATTTACATTATTTTTTGAAACATGACTTTCATATTGATAAGTGTATTGCTCAGTGTCTGTATAGATCATTTAGCCTCATCCATATTAAAAAAATAAAAGGACAATACTAAAACATTTTACAGAAGTGGCATCTGAAGCATATTTCCCACCTGCCATCATCAATATCTGGCGTGAAGCCTGCAATTAGCCTTTTATTCCAGCTAAATGCTGTTACCTGCACATTGCTCCATGGGTGTATAAGGTTAAGTTGTTAGACAGCATGGTAATGATTATTCTTCTGAAACCAAGAAAACGCAGAATTGATACTAAAAGTACAAAGCGGAGGCAATCCACACATTATGGGCTTAACCCTCAGAACAAAGCAGTTTTTTTGATTAGTCCAAGAGCCCTATAACTTCTGTAGAGCTTGGACATTGTTTTTCCACTGCTCACTCATTTTGAGCTAGCTGATTATTTTGATAGCATTACCTTTTCATATCACACTGAAGTGCTACCAGGGCAATACTTACAAAATCATAGAATAGTTTGGAAAAGACCATTATGATCATCTAGTCCAGCCATAAACCCAGCATTGCCAAGTTCACCACTAAAGCGTGTCCCCAAGTACCACATCTACACGTCCTTTAAATACCTCCAGGGATGGTGACACAATCACTTCCCTGGGCAGCCTGTTCCAATGCTTGACAGCCCTTTTGATGAAAATATTTTTCCTCATATCCAATCTAAACCTCCCCTGGCACAACTTGAGGCCATTTCCTCTCATTCTATCACTTGTTACTTCAGAGAATAGACCAAGACCCACCTCACTACACCCTCTTTTCAGGTAG
>NW_010320533.1:0-917 GCF_000700745.2 Antrostomus carolinensis
TGTCCCTTCCCTGCCCCACCAGCTGTTTGACATCTCTGTGCCACATCTAGGGTTAAGCTGAACTTGTCTCCGTGGGGTGATGAGGCAGGCCCCATCCTGATGCCCCAGCACACAGCAGCCCACGGTTCCTCAGTTCCTCAGCGAGGTCCTTCCCGGACATGGTGGGAAGCAGGGGAAGTCCGGGCGCGGGATGGCGGGTCACGCGATCAGCCCGGCTGTAATTCAGGAATCACTCTGATGACGTCAGCCGCCCTCCCCAAAGCCGAGCAGCTCCAGCTCCCTGCGCCCTCCTCATCCAGCTCCCACCCTTCCTTTTGCTCCCTGCTGCCTTCCCAAAACCTTCCTGCCCGAAGCAGCACCCCCTTGGCAGCACCGCGGCTGGGGTGCTGAGTGCTCCCCAGGACCGGGGCTTTCCCTAGGGCATCATCCTGCCAGATGACTGGAGGGCACCCGTGGGCAAAGGCAGAGGGGCTTTCCTGCTGCCCTTGGCCATGTGGGAGGCGTGAGGTCCCATGCCCTTCCCCGGGATTCCCCAGGAGTCCTCATGGGGCTCCCAGACAGCGCTGCACCCCCTCAAGGGGGATCCCACCAGACAGACCCTTCGGGATTGAGAAGTAGAGGCTGAGCCTGCAGTGGACCCGAATGATGCGCCATGGTGCCATCGTCAGAGCCACCTCCAGCCACCAGCTATGCAGGGACCATCTTGGGGCACTCCTCAGCACGGGGGCACTCAGGGACCACCGCCCCAGTCTAAGCAGGACCATACCTTGCACAGGTCCTGCAGGCCATACTCCACCGACGAGGTCAGCACCTCCAGTGCCTGCAGGCAAGAGGGACCTTGTGAGCATCGTTGTGCAGAGCATGGCACAGGTGGGCATGGCAGCCATGGGCACGGGTCCTTCTGACAACATAGGAGC
>NW_010320533.1:954-3032 GCF_000700745.2 Antrostomus carolinensis
TCCCAAGTGGGGCAGGGGGGGGAAGGGGATGTCACATGGGGGTATATGAAGATGTTGTGCTCTGGTGACCCCATTTCCAGCATCCAAGGTGTGGACAGCCAGCCATCCCAAGGCTGGGGCAGACACGTGGGACAGGTTTTTCTGGACAACCCATTGTGCTGGGCTGAGAGCCCACACACTCATTGCACTGTTAGACAGACAGAAAGTATGATGCAGAGCATCCCCTCCACCTTCAGCACCCCAGGAGCTGCAAAGCACCCCCTAACCCTGCATTCCCCCAGTCCCTCCCACATCCATGGCCCCCTCTAGCCCCATCCCCACTCACAATGCGGCTGTTGAGGGTGATGCTGTTGGTGTAGAGAAACTCAATGACGGCCAGGAAGACCTCAGGCTGCACGTTGCCCAGGACGAAGGGGCCCTGGGGTGGGACGCTGCCAGGAGGGTCTTCGCTGCCTGCCAGCCCCTGGCTGAGCATTCCCCGGAAAGCCTGGCAGCGGCATGCCAGCACGCAGCGGTGGGCAAACACCTTCTGCTGCTCCCGGCCCACCACGAACGTCACGTCGCTGCAGGGGAGAGGGGACTGTGAAGGATGGGGTGCCTGGGAAGCCAGGGCACGGGATGCCCTGGGGCTGAGAGAGGACATACGGGCAGGGACCAGCTGGGTGTCTGTCCCATGGGGGCAGAGCCCTTTAGTTGAAGCCCAGAGGCTTTTCCCAGGCACAGAGGTGTCCTTGCTGGTGGCTCCTTGCAGCCATCTGAATGCTAAAGGCAGGGTGAGCGAGACAGGCCCTCTAGAAAGAACAAAGAGCCATGGGTGCCAGCACAGCCAGCCATGGATGCCAGCACAGAGCAAGTAAGAGAAAGGCCCCGGGAAAAAAAAATTTCTCCTTTGGCACGGCAAAGCGGGGGAAAGCGTGGCTGCCACTGGGCTCGGCATCCTTGACTCATGGGCACTGACTCATGGGCTCAGGGATGTGAAGCCTCTGGCATTGCTGCCAGTGGGGCTGGCACTGGCCCTCCCCACACCTGTGGGACAAGGCAGCCTGCAGTACACACTGGGGCATGGGGTCCCACTGCCCTCGTCCCCCACAGCCCCGAGGCACAGTTCCCCAGCCCCATGACCCCGGGAAAGTGAGGCAGGATCAGGGGAAAGGGAGTAGGCAAAGGGCAGGGAGTCTCCAGCCCATGTGTACCACACGGCCATGGCCCACCCATCCTCTCATCCCCTTCTCCTCTTTTCCCTCATCCCAGCAGGGCAGTGAGCAGAAGACATGTCACCCAAACTCCAGCTGCCATAACAAACCCACCACCCAGTCCTCATGGTGTCCCACAGAGGATGGGCCCACCAAGATGGAAGGGCACCTGGGTCATCCCACATGTGTATCGGGGTATACACAGCTGGGGTGTGCTGGGTGACGTGAGCAGAGCCCGACAGGTCCTCCATCACCAGTACTGCAAGGGGGAGCAAAATAAACTGCTCCGTGGCTGTGGTCCATAGGCCAAGTGGGGGAAGCAAGGTGTGGGCTATGGGATGCAGGCTGAGATCTGGGATGCAAGCTGCAGTTATGGGATGCAAAGTCTGGGATGCAGGTTGCAGGATGCAGACTGGGTGCAAGACAAAGGCTGCAGAATACGGGATGCAGAACAGATGCAGGATGTGGGGTGCAGGCTGCAGAATGAAGGCTGTGGGATGAAGGATGCAGAACAAAGGCTGATAGGTGGAACATGCAGATTTGAGGTTGCAGGATGCAGAATGAAGGCTGCAGGATGCAGGATGAAGGGTGTGGAATGCAAGATGCAAGTAGCAGGATGTGGGCTGGGGATGGCCAGGCACTGGCAGCCACTTCCCCACTGCCTGGTGGCTATGGCTGGGGAGTTTTGACTGGGATTTCTCTTCTGGGTGGCTAAAATTTCTGCAGGGACAGGGATTTCCTCAGACAGCACTGACATCTGTGCCAGGCCTCAGCATGAAACGGGTGAAGAGGACCACACAGCCGGTCAGCTGCCAGGCAGGACCTGCCTTGCACAGGTGAGGAGCTGCTGAGGCAGTGGCTCTCCATCTCCACTCCCCATTCTGC
>NW_010320534.1:0-1470 GCF_000700745.2 Antrostomus carolinensis
ATGGGATGGGATGGGATGGGGATGGGGATGGAGCTGGGACAGGACCCCAAACGTGGTCACTCCCAGGGGAACAGAACCCAGCTGCAGCAAATGTCCAGCTTTTTCCCAGTGGTCTGGTGAGTGCCTGTCTGTGGAAGAGGACATCTTCTCTCTAGGTGGGGGTTGCTCCATTGCTGGAGGGAATGAGCTGCTGTGTCCCTCGGGGCTCAGCACCAGCTCCCGCACTGGTGAGGGCTGTCGGGTTCCCTTCAATACACTGAAATACCAGTTAAACGGACACAGGCCTCTTTTGAAAGTTGCTGGCTTTGAGAATTTTCTGATGCCCTTATTTTAGGAGCATAAGGGTAGGTAGTGTAAATGATTTTTAGAAAATCAAACACATCACAGCAAGCAAGAGACCCCAAACAGAGCAAGCTTTCAGAATCCAATCTGTGTTCTCAGCTTTCCCACGACCATTCTGTTAGTGAATGACAACTGACTGAAAGAGCTTCGAGGCCAGTTCCTCTAAAAACAAAAAAGAAAAAAAAAAAAGGAGAGAGTGTTTGTGTATACATACATCTATATTTAAAATTTATTTCAGCTGTATTTCAGGCAAACCTCACTCTGGAGGCATCTCCGTAACCCTGTGGGTGCTTGGCCAGGAACCTCAGATACTGGCAGCATCCCACTGCAGCTGTGGGAAGCACTTTTCAAGGGCAAAGCTGGGCAGAGCTGGTTCTTTCCAGCAGCTGGATCAGCGCTGGGGGTTGGTTCCAGCTGGGATTTGTTAGGAGAAGAACATTGATCACACACCGATGTTTGCATTTGTCACTGGAAGTCGAAGGACTTTGTGTTTGTCCGTCTGCAAGTGTGAGATCTAATGGGGCGAGGAATATTGACATGGATCAGCTCCATGGGCATTGGGCTCTGCCAAGGGGCTGTTCCATCTCCTGTCCCCCATGGGCAGGAGATCCATGAGGGGCTCTTCCTCTCTTGCTCTCTCTGGCTTTGGCTCGGGCTCTGGCTCTCCCGGGATTGCGGTTTCGGGTCGGGATTGTCGCTCCTGCGGGATCGTGATCTGGTGGTGAGCGATGGCACTGGTGTATTACTCCTAATTACTATTTTAATATCAGTACTATTTTAATTTTTATTTTATTTCCATGATTAAATTGTTCTTCTCTCACCCTACGAGTCTCCTTCCCCTTGCCCCCCAGTTCTCTCCCCTGTCCCCTGGGTTGGAGTGAGCGAGTGGCTGGGTTTGGCTGCCCGCCCAGTGCCAAAGCCACCCAGGGCTGATGGCATTAGGTGTGCAGCACACGGGGCTTCCTAATCCTTGCACTGGTCACTATTTAAAGGTTCTGGAGGAGACAGGCACCTCAACTCATGGGACCATCACTGGCCCTGGCCCCACACCCCAGGCCATGGGCTGCCAAACCCACTCTGGTGCCGCCAGCAGCACAAACGCTGCCGGCTACAGAGAGGCCCGGCCCA
>NW_010320534.1:1484-12028 GCF_000700745.2 Antrostomus carolinensis
CAGAAATCCTCCCTGCTCATTAGTCAGACCAGCCTCTCGTTCCCAACCCTGGAAAAGCTCAGGACTTCACCTGCTTTGGCTTCTCCTGCCATTTTGGTCACCTTTGCTCTGAGCCAGACCCCCTCCCTGCTGCCGGCAGCCGTGGGCTCTGTCACCGCGACCGTGTCCCCGTCCCTGCTGCACCGGGGGTCTCGGACGCTGCTGATGTCTGTGCTGGTGGCCAAGACTGTCGCACCAGTGTCCAGGACACTCATGTTGGTGGCCAGAACCCTCGTACCAGTGCCCAGGACACTCATGCTGGTGGCCAGGACCCTCGCCCCAGCATTGGCCTTGGCTCCCTCCTGTCTGGGCTCTGCCCAGGTCAGCTCTGCAGGGATATGTGGATGGATGGAGAGACGGGGATTTTCCTTCCGGGTGACAGGAGCTGTGTTCTCACAAAGCAGAGATGGGATGAGCACATCCCCTTGTGTGTCACGGCAGATCCCAGGGCAATTCCCAAAGTTTGAATCTGGGGGGCATTGGCTGCACTGACACCTGGCAGGCAGGGCTGCCTGATCCCGATCCTGATCCCAATCCTGATCCCAATCCTGATCCCGATCCCGATCCCAGTCCTGATCCAGCCTTGTGCACGGGGAGCACGGTGACAAGGGGCACCCCACCCTGCCCCAAGCCCTGCCTCCAGCTCACATACCGACCTCTGCTCTGGCTTTGCCCCTCCTCAGCTGTGGGGTTTTTTCTCAGCACATATTCTAGGATTTAGTTGAAATCAAATACAGGTTTTCTTAATCTAGTCTAAACCTTCTAAAACATTCACTACTCCTCCAGCCTAATACATTTATTCATGGCCTAGATATATTCCCCACTATAACTAACCTCTTTTTTTTCAAGTCTTCATTTTTAATAATATTGCTTATGTGAAAATTGCTGGATAAATTATTCAATTCTCTCCATAATCCAGCATATCCGCAGTAAAACTGCTCGACCTGGCTCTGTCAATACACTGACAATAATTCAGGTTATTTGTCTGTGTTCCTCTCCTCTGTCCCCCCGTGGGCTGGGGCTCAGTCCCACCACCACGCAGAAACATTCTGCTCCGATGTGACAAAGAGAATCCCAGAATGGCCTGGATTGGAAAAGCCCTTTGAGATCATCAAGTCCAACCATGAACCCAACACTGACAAGTCCCCTATGACTAACCCATGTCCCTCAGCACTATGTCTACACGACTCTTCAATCCCTCCAGGGATGGGGACTCCACCACTGCCCTGGGCAACCCCTTCCAATGCCTCAGAACCCTTTCAGCAAAGAAATTCTTCCTCACATCCCATCTCAACTGCCCTGGACACAACTTCAGCCCATTTCCTCTTGTCCTGTCACTTGTTGCTCCCCATCCCTGGAGATATTTAAAAGACATGTAGACGTGGCACTTCAGGACATGGGTTAGTGGCCATGGTGGCGTTGGGTTGGTGGTTGGACTCAATGATCTCAGAGCTCTTTTCCAAGCTTAGTGATTCTGTGATTCTATGGAAAAGCATCTTCTCTGGGGTGTACCTGGCACCTGGCCAGGCGGGGAGGGACACGTCCCTGTGCTTGAGCAGTGACAATGGGGCCACAGAGGGACGGGCTGTTTTGGGCACTGTCAAATATTAAAATACCTGCAGTGAATTTACGAAGCACACCATCCTATCTCCTTGTGCATGGATGGTGTAAATCAAAACCAAGACCAAGTGCTCCATCCCCTTTCCCTGGGGCTGGATGCAGCCCCACGTCATCCTGCCTCTTCCTCAGCGTCTCCATCATTTAAAGATGTCGAACGGCAGCAGTGGAGCCATTTCAATAAAAAAGGGCGAATAAAATGCGGAGAGTCAGTTTGATCTAACTCAACCTTTTCAAATGACTACACTAATTCTCGACATACAAATTTAACTGTGTGTTTGCCCCCCTATAAACAGGACGAATAAACACTATATCATTTTTACACTTGAACTGTATGATGATTTTAATGCAGGCTCAGGTGAGATGAGGTCAGAGGATACAATTAAATGGATCTGGTACCATCTGGAGATTAGGGTCTCTTTAACCATGCTTGGGTGATTTATCCATCAGCAACTCATGTAGTGCTTCATAAAAACTGGTATCTGTTTCAAAAATGATATTAAAATGCAGCATATTTTAAAAATTAGAGACTAAAATATTGCATTGTCGCGGGCAAGCAGTTTATTTCTTAAACCACTGCAAGAGGAATTCCTGTGCAGGGATAAATCTGATACCAGTTCAGTGTATTTACTGGTATTTACACAGGGCTGCTTTGTGTAGGGCCAAAGAAAAGCAGCCCCCAAATCCCCAGCCCTTTCACGGGAAGGCCTAATGAGGCAGGCGTTAAAGGGGTCACCATTCCCCAGGTGGGACCCCGACCTGCACTTCCCAAGGGGAGCTGCCCCCTCCGCGTCGGGAGACGGCACGGAAAAGTTGGGGAGCCTTCCACAGCCCGTCAGTGCACGGCTGCAAGTCATGGTCCATGGCATCAGCCAGAATTTATTCTGTAATAAAACAAAACGGGTGTAAAATCAAATATTTAAACTGTCAACTTTCAAAGCACATGAGTGGCTAAAACTCAGTTTAATAATTGATCCATCAATGTGGAGATCAAAAGCCAAGACCGAAATTAAACAATTATTTTTCTGAAATTATATTTGATTAAAATTTTCCTGAAAGAAAAACAATTCAGCCATTCTTCTGGATGGTAATTTATACAGTTTAGTGATCTGGCTGTCAATAATATACAAATAGCACTAATATATTACTATAATGCTTCATTTTCATTAAGACATCTGCCAAGTTCTCAAAAACCTTTTCCATTTGGGACTTGACTTATAATTGCATAATCCCTTGGGGGAGTTTCAATATTATTTTAATCAATTTTAACCACAATACACAATATGGATGATTACATTGCCATGTCATCCCCAAAGTTACTTTCCCCCATTACTCATTTGCGAGGGGAGAGGACACTGGAAATGTTTGTGAAGGATATTCCGGCAGGGAAACAAATGACTGAAAATCAGAATGAATTTCTCCACCTTTCAGCAGAAAAACAAGGGGAATAAATTGGAATTTACATGAGCTGAGGGTCTGCAGCGAGGGTCAAACAACCTGGGGGCTGATCTCTGCCAACCCCCCTGTCCTCCCTCACCTCCCCCTGCCCCTCCCCGCCGACCAGGGCATGGGCTGGACCCGGAGGGATGAGGAAACCCAGCTAATGCCTCTTCTTCCTCTGAGCGGGACACACACATCACTGCAGCCCAGAAAGGCAGGAGCATAAGGGGAGACCTTCTTGTGCTCTCCAACCCCCTGAAAGGAGGGAGGAGAGAGGTGGGGGTGGGTCTGTTCAACCAAGGACCAAGGGACAGGACAAGTGGAAATGGGCTCCAGTTGTGGCCAGGGCAGTTGAGATGGGATGTGAGGAAGAATTTCTTTGCTGAAAGGGTTCTGAGGCATTGGAAGGGGTTGCCCAGGGCAGTGGTGGAGTCCCCATCCCTGGAGGGATTGAAGAATCATGTAGATGAGGTGCTCAGAGATCTGGTTTAGCAGTGGACAGGTAAAGTTGGACCCAATGATCTCAAAGGTCTTTTCCAACCAAATAATTCTATGACCATTATGGGTGTGTTGTTTTCTGGGTTGTTCCACAAAGTTTTTGTCAGTGCAATCTTCATCCCCAGTGACAGGATCCGAAAACCACATTTATTGGTGTCTGTTACCTCCTCCTGCCCCCAGCCCTGTGTTTTCCTACGTTCTCCAGATGCCCAACTCACAGATGACTCACTCCTCCTTTCTGCTCTCTTGGAAGTTCACAGAGAAGGTGGGGGAGAGCCACGTCTCCCCCACCTGCAGTAACTGGTCCACTAACATGGAGACCAAAAGCTCAGGCCAAAATCAGCAGTCAGTTTCCTGAAATTGCATGTGGTTAAAATTATTTTGGTTAAAAGCAGAATTCAGCCACCGTTGTGTTACCAGCACACCACAGCAGATGGGGGGAAACGTGCTGTCTGGGGTGAGGAGTGGGTCTGGGGAGGACCAGGGGTCCACAAAGAGGTCCAAGAAGGTGTGGAGAGGAGTTCCACAAAGATCTGAGGTGGACGAGGAGTACAAAGGCAGAGGGAGGTTGGCGAATGACAGCCAAGGCACATCGAGGGACACATCTTGGCAGGTTTAACTCCAGGGTGACACAGGAGGGAGGGCAGTGGGAAGGATGCTGCTCCCGCAGGTATTTAAGGTGCCAGCTCCTGCGCAGCCCAAACCCACCTTCAGCCGTGACCTCGGCGATATCACACAGGTAATATTTTCCCAAGCGTGACCTCCTCCCAGTCGGGGTCTCCAATATATTCTGAGCAAACACGCTGTCCTCCCTGCCAGCACGCTGTCAGCATCTGCTTTCTCCACCTGGATGTTCCTGAATGAGCCGGTTCCTCGGGCAGGTGTCGGTGTTTCCGCTGAGGCACGTTGTGCACACACCATACGGGTGGGGACCAGCAGCGGCAGTTCGGTTGGGGCCACCAAGGTGGATGCGGTTCCTTTATAATGTTGGTGTTCATCTCAGAATAGATGGATTCTAATGTAACTGCACCTTGAGTGCTGGGTTCAGTGTTGAGCCCCTGAGTCCAAGAAGGACATGGAGGTGCTGGAGCGTGTCCAGAGAAGGGAACGGAGCTGGGGAAGGGTCTGGAGCACAAGTGTGCTGAGTTCCCTTGTGGCTGAGGGAACTGGGGGTGTTGAGCCTGGAGAAAAGGAGGCTGAGGGGAGACCTTCTGGCTCTGTGCAAGTCCCTTGGAGGAGGGTGGAGAGAGGTGGGGGTGGGTCTGTTCAACCAAGGACCCAGGGCCAGGACAAGAGGAAATGGGCTCCAGTTGTGGCCAGGGCAGTTGGGATGGGATGTGAGGAAGAATTTCTTTGCTGAAAGGGTTCTGAGGCATTGGAAGGGGTTGCTCAGGGCAGTGGTGGAGTCCCCATCCCTGGAGGGATTGAAGAGTCATGTAGACATAGTGCTGAGGGACATGGGTTAGTTGGGGACTGGTCAGTGTTGGGTTCATGGTTGGACTCGATGAGCTGAAAGGGCTTTTCCAAGGAGAACAATTCTGTGATTCTGTGATGTTCCCAGGGTTTGTACATTTCCTCCTAATCTTTGAGGGCAGAGCAGGTGGTGGCACCACCTCAGGGAGGGGGGTCCCTCTGGCATGGAAGGATGCAGTCAACATCTTCTCTACATAAACCAGCAAACCCAACATCCTCTAAGCTGGTTTCTTTATGCACTGAATTATTTCTCCAATGATTTGCAATAAATAAAGAGTTTGTTATTGCAAAGACATAGAGCATGGAAAGGCACAGGCAGAAATGCTCTTCCTCTGACCCAGCACAGAGTTGGTGGTTCGGGTCTTCTGTGTGCCCCAGAGAGCTGCTGGATCCATTGCTGACACAATTCTCACCAACAAGGAAAAACAGGAAATTTGAACAGGTCTTTAAAAATTACTATTTTTTTTCCCCAAAAAAAATATTTAGTGAAAATTATTTAGTGAAAATGAAGAGCCCTTGGTTATTTATTTTTTTTCCCCAAAAAAATTACCCAGGGGTTCTTCATTTTCACTAAATAATTTCTTGGTGTACTTAAAAAAAATCTCAGAATTGTTGTCTGTGGTATAAAATAAAACCTGCAAAGACTCACGCAGTAGAAATTCATCCCCCACAACTCCTGCCCAAACCCTCAAAAGTTGGAACAAGCAACAAATCAGCAAAGTCAGTAACGGCGGCTGAGCCAGGGCAGCACTTTGGCAGAACCCTGGGTGGGTCATTCAGTGAAATCCCTTCTTTAAAGGCAGACTCTGTAGAAGCTGCCCCGCAGTCTGTAACCAGGAAGAAGTGATCTCCTGTGCTCTTTATTTCCAGATCAGGATATCAGAGAGCTCTCTGCAGCCAGAGGGTGTTTCCTGGGTGGAAAGGAGATGTTCTGTATGGGTCAGCACTGAATTCAGAGGCTGCCTGTCACCCTGCTAGAAATACATCAGAATACTTCTCCTGTGGTCTTTAAATCGATGCAAGACCCGGAGCAACGGGGAAGTTTGATTTGCTGGATGTCTGAGCTGAAGCCCCGCTGTGTCCCAGCAAGAGGTGCTGCTGCAGAAACGGGGTCAAATGAGACCCAAACGCAGGAATGAAGATCAAAGGGATCGGTTCTGTCCTCAGAACTGGAGGGAAAACGGGCCTGAGAAGTTCCAGCAGCCTGAGCTGCACTCGGCGGGTTCCAGTTTGAACTGGGTTTGGGATTTCCCACCTCTGCCAGTATGGGATGGGTCTCCTCTCCTCACCAGCCAGGACTGGTGACCGACAGCGGGCTGGTCCTTGCAGCGCGTGGCACAGTTAGTGCTGCGTTTGTCCTGACCTCAGACCCACACCCACACATCCCATGGGAACTGAACTCGGGTTACTTGGTTTTGAAAAGCAGAATTCTTTTTGTAGTGAGAAGTTCCCCAAATGTGACAAAGTACCTTCTTATTGCAAAAAAAAACCCCAAAAAGGAGACGTGTGAATGGCTCTGCAACGACACAGGGACACAGGCGGGCTGGGTCCATCAAACATTCCATCTTCATGGAAGAGTTTCCTGATAAAGTGTTTATGTTTTTGTGACTTTTAAAAAAGAGCAGCTATTTTGAAAAACAGATTATTTCAGCCACACAAAGTGCTCTGGAGCTGCCCCATCCCTCGGGCACAGGCTCTGCTCATGTTCCCGGTTCCTGAAGGTGAAGCAGGACCACAAACACATGTGGGAAAGGGAAAAAAATTCCCTTTTTTATGGACACAGCTGAGGTTCTGAGCCCAGCTCCGCTGCGGTGAGATACAATGTGATGATGCGATGTGATGTGATGCAGTGTGATGCCATGTGGTGCCATGCCATGTGGTGCCATGCCATGCCATGCCATGTGGTACCATGCCATGTGGTACCATGCCATGCCATGTGGTGCAACGTGACGCATCAGTGGTGCCAGCCCCGGTCCATGCTGGGGGAATTAATGACCAGAGGAATTAATGACCAGGGGAATTAATGGCCCCGGTTGCAGCTCAGACCGCTGGCTCCAGCAGCCAGTGGTGTCCCGGTGTCAGGTCCTGAGCCCTACGGAGATGTCCCCACAAGGGTTTAGAAGTTTTTGGCTGGTTTACTACATGAATGCTGTCAGCATTGCGAATCCCCGTTTAAAAGACGTGTAACTGCCTCCAATTCTTTATATTATCATAACTCTTTGAAATTGATTGGTTTTAGGTTTATGGAAAAATATGCAAATGCAGAGAGAAGGAGGCGCGTTCCTCGTTGCGGGTGTAAAAGCAGCTCAGAGAGAATCCATCTGATTGAGTTTGATTACTGAACAAAATCTAATTATTTGAGATACACGTCCAGGCTTTTCTGGAGAGGGACGCTGAAGAGAAGAAACAGTTGGTAGATGTGAGTGCTGTTTGCCTGCCCAGGTTTGTTTATTCACATATATTTTGACAGTCCAGAATTGTCAATAATTAATATCCACGTTCACTCTTCAGAGGAAAAGAAACCAAAGTGACTGGTGCCAACGTGCTCGTGTGGCATCTCCCTGCCTTTTGGGTTAAATCACCTGTTGAACTCCTTCTGAGCGGCTTTTGTGCAGGGTTCTGTACCTGCACGTGCAGGGTTTGTACATCCCCACGCAGAATTCCTCGCCCAGGCAGTCCCACCGGGTTCCCCAGGGCGGGGAGAGGGCGGGCTGGGCACAGCGAGCGCTCAGGGTGTGCTCCCCCCGATCGCTGATTTACCAAACGTGCTTGGACATTAATTCTGGAGAGGGAGGGAAACCATCAAGCCGACGTTTTGGCCCCTCCTGGGCCTTTGTCAAGGAGTATTTATAAGTCTTTTAAAACAGCTTTGAATAATTACTAAATCCCTCCCTCTCATAAACAATTATCACCCTTTCCCAATTATCTACTCAATTATAATCTACAAAGTCTCTTGCATTAAATTAAACCATATGTTCTTCACAGGCTCTCCTGGTAGGAATGCACCCGTCTGCCTGGCCCTCCCCAGCACACAAACTTTTCCTCCCCAAAATCCCTCCTGGAAAATCTTCTCTCCTGAAGCGAGGAGCAGCGTTTGCACCCCAGGACCCTCAGCCGGGGGGTCTGGGAGGGTCACAGTCCACCTGAGCTACACACAACCCAACTTCAGAGGCCACCAGCCACCACCTTCTTCCTTTTCTCAGTTGCTTTGGCTGGATTCTGGGTGCACCCAGAGCAGCGTGGGCAGCAGGTGGAGGGAGGGGATTCTGCCCCTCTGCTCCGCTCTCCTCAGACCCCACCTGCAGTGCTGCCTCCAGTGCTGGGGCCACCAACAGCACAAGGACATGGAGCTGCTGGAGCCAGTGCAGAGGAGGCCACTAGGATGATGCGAGGGCTGGAGCAGCTCTGCTGTGAGGACAGGCTGAGAGAGTTGGAGCTGTTCAGCCTGGAGAAGAGAAGGCTCCAGGGAGACCTAGTGGCCTGGGGACACTAGAGTATGGGACATGGGGTGATGGCTTTGAACTGGAAGAGGGGAGATGGAGATGAGGTGTGAGGAAGAAATTCTTTGGTGTGCGGGTGGTGAGACAGTGTCCCAGGTTGGCCAGAGAAGCTGTGGCTGCTCCTCCCTGGAAGTGTTGAAGGCCAGGCTGGATGAGGCTTTGAGCAACCTGGTCTAGTGGAAGGTGTCCCTGCTGCTGGCAGGGGGGTTGGGACTGGATGAGCTTTAAGGTCCCTTCCCACCCAAACCAGTCTGGGATCCTGTGGTTCTAGGACTGGGCACTGAATTTGGATGGCTTTACAACTGCATAAGACAGTGTGGTGGCTCTCGGGCTCGGGGAGCTTGGCGGTGCTGTTGTAGCTCTCAGCCTCTGACCAGCCTTTAACAATGACAATTATTAAAGCATGGAGGTTGCTCCATCACATCCCTCTGACTGTGTACGTGGGCTTTACCCAGGACAGGCTCCTTCCCAGCCACAGCAAGACGAAGGTAGCAGTGCAAGATGCTCCTTGGTCACTGCCATTCCTGTTTCCTCACTAAGGGTGAGGAATTATCACCAGCTGGAATCGTCTCCCCTTGTCCCTTCCGAGGTTTTGTCCATGTAGTCAAGTGCCTCTTTCAGGTTCTGCCAGGAAAGCAGGGTTGCCCCCCCTTTAAGGAAATTGGTCTGTAATAATTAGGTGTAGAGTCCCTCAAACATACCCTGTTATCAAATACAAAGGAATTAATTATGCATTCTGCTTGGAGACCCATCATTAATTAGGAGTTTTACATATTAATCACAACACAGAAAAAAGGGTGATGGTGATGGTGAGGGTGAGGGTGATGGTGAGGGTGATGGTGAGGGTGAGGGTGATGGTGATGGTGATAGTGAGGGTGATGGTGAGGGTGAGGGTGATGGTGATGGTGAGGGTGATGGTGAGGGTGATGGTGATGGTGAGGGTGAGGGTGATGGTGATGGTGATGGTGAGGGTGAGGGTGAGGGTGAGGGTGATGGTGATGGTGATGGTGAGGGTGATGGTGAGGGTGAGGGTGATGGTGATGGTGATGGTGAGGGTGATGGTGATGGTGAGGGTGATGGTGAGGGTGATGGTGATGGTGAGGGTGATGGTGAGGGTGATGGTGATGGTGAGGGTGATGGTGAGGGTGATGGTGATGGTGAGGGTGATGGTGAGGGTGATGGTGATGGTGAGGGTGATGGTGAGGGTGATGGTGATGGTGAGGGTGATGGTGAGGGTGATGGTGATGGTGAGGGTGATGGTGAGGGTGATGGTGATGGTGAGGGTGATGGTGAGGGTGATGGTGATGGTGAGGGTGATGGTGAGGGTGATGGTGATGGTGAGGGTGATGGTGAGGGTGATGGTGATGGTGAGGGTGATGGTGAGGGTGATGGTGATGGTGAGGGTGATGGTGAGGGTGATGGTGATGGTGAGGGTGATGGTGAGGGTGATGGTGATGGTGAGGGTGATGGTGAGGGTGATGGTGATGGTGAGGGTGATGGTGAGGGTGATGGTGATGGTGAGGGTGATGGTGAGGGTGATGGTGATGGTGAGGGTGAGGGTGAGGGTGAGGGTGATGGTGATGGTGATGGTGAGGGTGAGGGTGAGGGTGAGGGTGAGGGTGAGGGTGATGGTGATGGTGAGGGTGAGGGTGAGGGTGTGCGGCGAGTGCTGCTCCAGGAAGTGATGGGTGGGAAATTTCCAGACCTCAGGCTGAGTCCCAAGGAAATGGGCCGAGGTGAGGAAACCCCTGGGCTGATTGCTTGCTCGCCCCATGAGCAGGTACCTCCTACAGCAGCCCTGGAGAGGTGCAGGTGCAGACACCTGACATTCTCCAGGGCCACCCTGGAGCACTTAGCATGGATGTCAAGTGGCCACATGGGTGAGAAACTCTGGAGCTGCTGAGCGGACCTCCTGGAGTGGTGGCCAGCAGCAGCAGCTCAGTAGCTCCATGGACCATGGACCTCCTGGAGTGGTGG
>NW_010320535.1:0-1798 GCF_000700745.2 Antrostomus carolinensis
TTTTACTTACCTATATTTTACCTTAACACTATTTCTACATAGTACATTCTCACTTCTAAATGTTAAAATCATAGATGCGAAAGACAAAATTTATTGTTCACTCATTTCTCACAGGAGGAATGTGTTAGCTGCTTGTGTTGCAGTTCACTTGTAATTCTGGTCTATTACAGGCCGAGGCCTTAGGGTATATCACTGTTTCCTGCAGCCGTAGGGAGGAGGAGGAGGAGAGAAGATCCAGCAGGCAGGAATTGTGCAGCAAGATTGATTCATTTAATTAATTCGCAAACTCTTTTACAGACTTTTTTCTTCATAGTCTAATTGGACAAAGGATCAGCCCCCCTTTGGGGTGACTGGCTAAAATCCTAAACCATCCATTGTCAAAATATTTTTCTACTAGACCATAAACAAGACTTTTCAAGGTTGCAGGTGGCTTAGTTGTTTATATACTCTGCTACCTCTTCTGTGAGAGAGAAAAGTCTCTCACGGACTTAGAAAATAGCAAGAAAATCCTCGCTAGCAGCATTTTGGTATCTACAATTCCCCCTTTTTGTTTGGTAAGATAACAACTCCACTATTAATCCTAAATAGAAATTTACATCAGTTCTTAATTCTAAATATGTCCTTAAGGCTTTAAAGATCTGACTCCATAACAAGAAATTTAAAGTTCAGTCTCTGCTTGTAGAAGGACCATCCCAGTCTCTGCTTGTAGAAGGACCATCTGCCTGATGGTCAACATCTTGGTCATCATCAGAAGAGTCATTAGGCTGATGATCTACATTCTGGTGGCCATTTGGATGGTTGGCGTTCTGGTCATCATTTGGAGGTTGCCTGTTCTGCCTCTGGTGCCGTAGGGCAGGGCGAACACATTTTGCAGGTAGCCACCGTACCCCAGTATCTGTAGAAACGCAAGCATAGCCACGACCCCAAACCATAAGCTCCCGCGGGCCTTCCCACTGGTTAGTGAGTAAATTCCACACCCAGACTTTTGCCCAGGGCAATTGTCTCTTGCCTGCAGATTGCAATGAGAGAAAGTGATTCAGAAGAACAGGATTCTTTGAATTTTGTGGTACCGTAAGGTGATTAATTGTATACGAGCTTTTGCTAGTCGGCTTCAGTAACCAAATTCAAAGGTTCCTGTGAGAATCATTGAAAAGCCATGATAACAGCCCTTAATTCAACTAACTAAGCAGAGTCTGACTCAGATTGGTGTGTTAATCAACCACTGCAAAGGCAGTGTAGGATACTGTGCACCTTTGCGCACAGTGACCCCTGCTAAAAATTTGTCCCAATCCGTATGCCCCAGGCTGCCAACACATCCCGTCCCCAAAGGTTAAGGGAAATGGTAGTAACATAAGGCCTAATTGTAGCTGTGTGCCCTTCTGAGTCCTTCACCATCACAGGCCGTTCGCTTCAATAGCTCTGTGTGGTTCCTCCTAATCCTGCGATGGCCGATCCCACTGGGGGTAAAGGCCGTGAGGGAGGCCACGCAGAGAAGGAGATGGTAGTTACATCAGCAGCAGTATCAATCAAACCTCGAAGCTGAGTCCAGGGCAGACGGGCGTTCGGCAGGGTCAGGGTACATGTCATCTGTGGCCTTTGGTCAGAGATGTCTGCGGTCCAGAAGGCGTGCGGAAGTCCTGTAGATCCACTGCCGTTATCTTTGTGAGTTTGTTGTTCTATCCTGGGGACACAAGACTTAAAAGGCACTAATTTAGCAAGGCAGGTCTTTTCAGGAATAGTTACAGGGGGTTTTCAAATTCCCTATAAAACTGAGGACAAGGCTCCGAGGAGCGGATTC
>NW_010320536.1:0-1077 GCF_000700745.2 Antrostomus carolinensis
GGGGGGGGACAGACACGGGGACACGGGGGGGACACGGTGACATTGGGGGCCCTTGAACCAGTTGTGTTGGTGCCGGGGGGGAGGGGGGAACACGCGTGTGCAAGGGTGTGAGTGGGCACGGGGGTTGGAGACACGTGTGTGTGCACGAGGAACACGTGTGGGCTCTGGGAACACACGTGTGCAAGGGTCTGTGTGCACAGGGAGCACGTGTGGGCACTGGGAACACGCGTGTGCAAGGGTCTGTGTGCACAGGGAGCACGTGTGGGCACTGGGAACACGCGTGTGCAAGGGTCTGTGTGCACAGGGAGCACGTGTGGGCACTGGGAACACGCGTGTGCAAGGGTCTGTGTGCACAGGGAGCACGTGTGGGCACTGGGAACACGCGTGTGCAAGGGTCTGTGTGCACAGGGAGCACGTGTGGGCACTGGGAACACGCGTGTGCAAGGGTCTGTGTGCACAGGGAGCACGTGTGGGCACTGGGAACACGCGTGTGCAAGGGTCTGTGTGCACAGGGAGCACGTGTGGGCACTGGGAACACGCGTGTGCAAGGGTCTGTGTGCACAGGGAGCACGTGTGGGCACTGGGAACACGCGTGTGCAAGGGTCTGTGTGCACAGGGAGCACGTGTGGGCACTGGGAACACGCGTGTGCAAGGGTCTGTGTGCACAGGGAGCACGTGTGGGCACTGGGAACACGCGTGTGCAAGGGTCTGTGTGCACAGGGAGCACGTGTGGGCACTGGGAACACGCGTGTGCAAGGGTCTGTGTGCACAGGGAGCACGTGTGGGCACTGGGAACACGCGTGTGCAAGGGTCTGTGTGCACAGGGAGCACGTGTGGGCACTGGGAACACGCGTGTGCAAGGGTCTGTGTGCACAGGGAGCACGTGTGGGCACTGGGAACAACACACGTGTGCACGAGGATCCCACGCGTGGCAGAGCGTGTGCACGAGCCCTCAGTGCACGTGTGTGAGCGTGCCCCGGGGTGCACACGCGTGTGCAAGCGTGTTAGAGCCGTGCAAGGGGGGGTGGGCACACACAGACACACACACATGGGATGTACATGCGTGTGCACCCCCCC
>NW_010320537.1:0-671 GCF_000700745.2 Antrostomus carolinensis
GAAACCCCCAGGGACCCCCCCTGGCCGGGCCCAGCCCGTGTAATCCCAGGGATTAGGCAGAGCCCCTCCTAATCCCCTGTGGGGTGGGGACAGGGCTCTGCCCCCCCTCCCCTGCCTGTGGGCTTGGGGACATCGTGGGGGGGCAGCTGAGGGAGACCCCACATAGGACATAGGAACACAGCCCTGGAGCAGCCGGAGAGAGACAGGGACACCCCTGAGACCCCCCCCACCCTGGTCAAGGACACCCAGGGGGGGACACATGAGTGGGGACCACCCAGATCCCCATGGACATACCGCTGCACCCCTGGGGACACCCAGAGAGCCACATCAGCACGGGGACACGACTCTGGGTGAAGGAACCCGCAGAGGGACACCCCTGGGGTGACACCCACCCAAAGGGACCCAGGTCACGGGTGGGCAGCATCCCTCTGTCTGTCTGTCTGTCCACAGCCCGGCTGCGTGTGCGCTGTCTGTGCATCAGTGCCTGACGAGAAGTGGGTCAGGCTGTGCAGGGCACGGGTGACAATGCACCCACCCAAAGGGACCCAGGTCACGGGTGGGCAGCATCCCTCTGTCTGTCTGTCTGTCCACAGCCCGGCTGCGTGTGCGCTGTCTGTGCATCAGTGCCTGACGAGAAGTGGGTCAGGCTGTGCAGGGCACGGGTGACAATG
>NW_010320538.1:0-2105 GCF_000700745.2 Antrostomus carolinensis
TGCCATCGACCAGAACCCCCAGGTCCCTCTAATTGAGCTCTGGCCATACAGATTTCCTCCCTGCAGTGGCAAATGGCATCTCTGTTGTCCTCCCATGTTGCCTTGACCTTGCTTCCACTGGCCATACACTGTCTTTTTCTGCCTTAGTTCTAGAAGATCCTTGCCCAGCCAAGGCAGCTTTTCTGCGTCACCTGCTTGACTTCCAGCATTTTGAAATGGCCTGCTCCTGTGCTCTTAGGGGGACTATCACTGATGGACCCCAGCACCTTCAAACATCTGCCTTTTCCCAGGAGACCTTACCAAGTAGTTCCCTGAGCAACCCGAAGTCCCCTCTCCTCATATCCAGAGTCTTGCTGTTACCTGGGTGGAGCTGAGGGTATTTCGCAGTCCAGAGGGAGCAGCTAAATCAGTTGAAAGAAGGCTTTACCTATGACCTGGGAGCAGCCAGAGCCAAGTCCCACAGCACCTGGACCAGAAGTGCTGAAGAGGTTGGTGAGGTGGCCAGGGTCAGCCACTGCCTGGCGGTCCCAGGGCAGCTCTCCCTACGGATAAGCAGGGTCTGGGACCCAGCCAGGAAGCCGAGCTGGTGGGTCAGGTTCTGGACCAGGAAGGTACAAGGCTAAGCATAGTCTCGGTTGCCCTGTAGCTCAGGAAGGCCCTGGGTGATGACTGCACTTAAGTGCAGCTCCTGAGGAAAGCCGTGAGCCCCCACTGAGGCCCTTTCTCACACAGCTCTTTCCCAGCAGCCGGACCCCACAGCAGAACTTGAGCAGAGACAGTCTAGCCCCTGGGGAAGGACCCATCTCGTTCTATGTGGATGTCTGCTCCTTTATTCCTGTGATTTGCTCTTAGATTTCAGTGTGCCTGGGCATTGTTAAGTCATATATCTGTCTGAGCAATCTACTGGTGTTCAAACATTTGCTGATTTTGGTTTGAAGCATATAAAAATGAGAATTGCAAGCAGACTTGGGTTGTTGAGGTGTGACTGTAGTTAAAGGGATCTCAGGAGGCTTTCAATATTGTGCGTTTACTGTAAATATTTCCTTTTTGCATTTTGAAATCCATTCTATTTGAAAAGCTCTCATTTGCTTCCAGCTTTCTTGTCTGTAAAGTTCTCATTGGCTTCAGAAGCCCATGGTGGCATCTGTGAAGAGTTTGGTCCCAAATCAATGTACTTGTCATCTTGTAGACCACATTTTAAATACCCTAATACTGAATTGCTTTTTAAACTAAATTTGAACAGGTCATTCTGCTAGTAATTTCAACAAATGTCTTTAAGTAGTTGCTCAAACTTGCTGATTAATAATTACATAAAGCTGTGAAGCTGATCTTCAGCTGCTGCAAATGAAGTTACTCCTGAAGTCTGTGGAAAATCTGTATTTTTCTCTGTAATCTTAGGAATGCCTTTGTGTATCATGTCATGAGAACTATTATCTACTATCTATGTACTATATTCTGTTTATATCAGGTCCCTCCAATATTTGGGATCAAAAGTATATTTATGGTTCGTAACTAGGATGGACAAATAATATGTAATGCTAAATTTCAGAGCACTGTTCAGATACTAATTCCAATATTTTAATTTCATTTCACAGGTGGGAAAATTGAATAAATGAGAGAAAAATATTTTCCTATAGCTTCACAATGAAACTACAGCAAGATAAAGTGAAGGTCAGCGAGCTGGGTTAGTTACACATATTTGAACCTGCCTGTGTGCACAGGGTTATGCTAAATGATCTCCTCATCCTCTTTTTTTCCCTTCATTTGTATGATTCTGTGATTAGCAGCATTTTCCTTTTGGGTTATTTGAGTGTGGGGAGGGTGCAGAAATGTGTGTACTTTTCACCAGGACATAATGTGTATACTCAACATAATTTTCTCTGAAATTCACATTCCTAACAAAAAAAAATTTGCACTTACTATGTGGCTAAGATGGAGTAGGCAGAATTACAACTATACTAAGAATTCCTAGTGCCTTTTCAGAAAAGGAAAGCATTGACTGGGTGATTCCCACTGACAACAAGAATTTTTAAGGTTGAATGGATATTCTTTTGTAGTTTTACAAATTACAGAAATAATTTCATAGAATCATAGAATAGAATGGT